>NC_044311.2:61353874-61653874 GCF_007474595.2 Lynx canadensis | reverse complement strand
TGACAGTTGAATAGGAATTCTAGAATGTTGGATCTTCAAAATACAGCCCCTAGCATTGTAATTTAAAGGCTGGATGTAGCTTTATGTGATAATACTATTATTGCTGAGTAGAAATATCTTGATGGACTCCAGCAGGATTTCAGTAGGGCTGAATAATTTGATTAAAGCAATGTGCAAGCATTACACACTGTGGCAAATTTCAGAGAGAATTTCCAAAGCATTATAAACTTGCAAGTGAAAGAAAAGTTGAGCATCACCACAGTTATCCACAGACAATCGAGCTAATGAAGCATGTGTTCTTCATCCTGTTATTTAAGAACATCTGATAGCAAGTGTTCTGCAAAATGAACAACTCCATATGTCCAATACTATCCATTTCTATGTGCTTTACAAGTCTGAAAAATATTGCACAGTGTGCTTTCCCAGACCAAATTCAGATGTTGAAAGCTCTTAATAATCATAGAATCTCTTTGCTTTATCCAGTAGCCTGAGAGCCTTAGAGGACATGTTTGTTGTGGTTCCTGAAATGATTATTCCAGCATTACTGCAACTCGAAAACAGGTAAGCAGAAAATCTAGCCTGCAATGATTTTAAACAAAATGGACTAAAAGAAGTAAGGTTGAAAGCCTGGAAGATTCTACTTTTATAATTTGATTTAAATCTTTGGATCACTGTCACCCCAGAAGAGCTCACCTCTGTGTCTTAGTCAAGTAGACGTACATCCAGAGACATCACTAAGTCCACATGCTGCCCTGTCACTGAACTATCTGGATAGACTCAGTTAACAATCACCATTCAAACTCTTCTGGATTGTTTAAAGGCAAATTACATGTCAGAGAAAACTGTTTCATACAACACCTAAGAGCACGTAATTTCATATAGCTGTTTTAACACTTCCTTTCCCCTACAATAGTCATTCTTGCGAAAACAGAGATTTTTTAAATGTTTTTCCTGAGGTAAAGATTATGGAAGTTAATAGATGTCATGATGACGAAATTCCAACCTAATTTCCTTACTCAATAATTCAGGCATTAATTACCACAGATTTGTTCTTCTACTTCTGAATCTCTCCATTAGAATGGCTGCCAATCAAATTAACCTACTGAACATGAAGTTTCTAGGGTGAGAACCCAACTTGTTCTCCAGCTAAAAGAATCTCTGCACTTGTGAACTTATCAAAGTCAAATCTGAACCCAAACAAATGACAGAAATATGAAAACCCACTGTTCCATGGCCATTTGGCATCATATTGAATAAATGAGCCCAAGACCTGTTCACGGAGTTCTGTAAAAGAATAACTGCTTGAGTTTTTCCTCCCCACTGTGAATTCACTCTCTAAAATGGCTACTTTTGAAGCCATTAGCTTTTTCCATAATTAAATTTGAATCACCAAGGGAGACTCCAAATTCAAGCATAGAGCTAATATTCATTGAATCGCTGCTATTTGGCAAGCATTTTCCTAAGCACTTTAAATATGCTTTTTACTTAACAACTTTAATAGGTATTTATTATTATTTTCTCCAATTTTCGGATTATAACAGCAAGGTCCAAAGAGGTCACACAGCCCAGTGAGGTGAGCAGAAAGCCATTCCAACTCCCTGTTTTTTCCACTGCCACCCGTCTAATGCCCCCAGACTATTCACTTTTATACAGATAGTGCTGTGAAGAATGCCGATCAATTCCCCCCACAAGCTAAATGTCTTTGCAGAATTTTGTTAGTTCATGAAATATTTTATATTATAAATATTTTGTATTACACATATTTTAAAATCTAGTTTTACACATAATAATACACTCTCACATATTACTTCTAAATAATTACCATCTGATTTCATTTTCAGGATAAGAAGCTATTGTGGATTCAATTATTTCTTAAGCCTTGATATATTGATGAGGCTTCTACATTTTTTTCACAACTGCATGATCTTGGTTCTTATAGGTTTCTTCCTTAATATTAGGTTTATTTGCAAAGAGACTTCTGGAAGGCTCAATTCTTGAACAACGTAATATAGTTGGGTAATTAATCAGAAATGTGCTGAAACAAGCCTTTCCCACTTTCTAATTTCTTTTTGTTTACAAGCATGACTTTCTTGACATGCCCACACTCTTTTCAAAAGTTATTTATTTACAATTTTCTCATAACTTTACTATAATGCCTTATAGTTCCTAGTTGTTCAATGCAATGAGAATAAGAAATTTTTTTTTTCAACGTTTATTTATTTTTGGGACAGAGAGAGACAGAGCATGAACGGGGGAGGGGCAGAGAGAGAGGGAGACACAGAATCGGAAACAGGCTCCAGGCTCTGAGCCATCAGCCCAGAGCCCGACGCGGGGCTCGAACTCACGGACCGCGAGATCGTGACCTGGCTGAAGTCGGACGCTTAACCGACTGCGCCACCCAGGCGCCCCGAGAATAAGAAATTTTAATTCCATCACAAAAAGAATATTACTGTTAATATTATATGGGTATTTTGCTAGCCTCTTTTTTCACATAGAGAAATACTTCTCTTAAAACAAAAAATATGGTCTCATAGCCTTTTTCACTACATTTATCAGGGTAGTTTCCCATGTAATTAAATATTACTTTAGATCATCATTTTAAGGCCTGCTTAGTATCCCATTGTTTAAATAGAGCATAATTTGATTAGCCTGCTATTGTTGAAGAGAAAGGTGGTTACCAACTTTTTGCTACTATAAAATGGAATTGCTGGGTAAAAGTGTAACCCTTCCTATAAATGACTCATTTCTAGCCGCACTCATGAAAACAATGAATGTCCTCCATTCTAACAAAGACTTGCCATTTTATTTATTTAAAGTATCTGCCAATGTGATTGTCCAAACAGTAGATTAATTCACTCACTTGTGCCACATGTTCTCCTCCTCCCAACCTATACTGCCATCTCCAACCTACACCTCCGAGCAGCAAAGGTTATTTGCAGTGAATCACACAAAAATACATTTTATCAGCCCTTCCCAGTCTTCAGAGTGGAGTGATAATGGGCCTTGCAGGTGTGCTGACTCAATGAGGTAGATGGAATAAAAGAAAAAAAGCACTTAGAAAAACAGATACTTTTGAGGGAAAGGAGGCAAATATGGCTAAGTGCTCACCATGCAGCCAGCTCACTCTCCTTTCTTTTACTGAACGGTGCTTTTACTGAATGGACAGAGAGGGCACAGGGTTCATAAATAGACTCTCTAACAGCACTTTCCAAGCACTTCAGTTCAATTATCATGAATTAACTTTAAAAACAGCATTAACTTTTCAGCATATACAATGTGCCCAAGAAAAACAACTTACTTAGAAGTCTGTTCTGTGTTACTGAATTTTTGTGCCTCTTGCTTGAAACCAGTAAGTAGCCTTCAAGAAAGGTTTCTAGTTCCACTGACAGGATGTTACTTATTTTAAAACTGGGCCTAAGACTAACCCTGGTTTGAAATGGCTGGTTGATCAGATGGCACAGATTAGTAAGAGAAAAATACAGTCCATTTTTGGTCAGAAATATAGATAAAAATGTGTTTATATTCAGAAATGTGTTTTTATAACAATGTAGAAAAAAAAATCAATTCCCCAGCCACTGCACCTTTGTGCTCTGGGTCCCCAGGTCTACAGATGTGAGTCTTAAGAGCTCACCTGAAGATGAGCAGTGGCTGATTTATAACCCACAAGTATAATTTGACAATTGTACTTTGTATATTTCCAGAGCCAGAAAAATTATGCATTTCATTCATAGGCCTCCTTCTTTCGTCAACGCACTTCAGAAAAAAAAAATGTAATTATATTATGACAATTCTTCAATTAGAGAGAATCCTATCAGAATCAATTGAGAGGGTTTTTTTTTCCAAATTATTCATCTACTTCACTTAGACATCCTGGTAGTACCCAGAAACTGCTGGCACATGCCTCTGTTACTGATGTGACAGGAATCGGTGCCCCTCTGCTGTAGTGAGACAGACAAGGAAGACGATCACAGCATCGTGGAAAAGAAACTGAATTATTTCATGGGTCATTCCAACCAGATTCTAGAAAGAGGCAAGGCCAATAAATACTTAACTGAACACTCATTATGTGCCAGGCACTAGGCCAGGTAATTTTATTTCATTAATTCCTCACTACAATCCTATGGTGATAGCATTAAACTCATTTCAAAATGAGGAAAGAGGACGCAGTTTAGCAGTATCTCTAAGGAAAGATGGGTAACAAGTGGCAAGATGGCACCCAGCATATGTCTTCTTATTCTAAAATCAAGTATCAAATGAATTTTATACCACAGAGTACACTTTTCTATTTGCCATATACTTCTATCCATTAGAGAGGGGTGTGTCCCCAACCTGAAGGTAAAATGCTTCTTTACAACTTTTCAGTTTTCTATATCCCTTATTACCAGCATAATTTATTACAACCAAGACATTTATTATAACATTACCTCACAATGCAAGAAAAATCTTATATTTACTAGCAACAAAAACACTTATTGTAACATTACCTCACAATTCAAGAAGAATCTTGTATTAGTGGTATTTTAGACAATATCTGAATGATACTATAATATTGTTCCTGATATTTAGAAGATACCTGAGTCATTCTATCAAGTCCATCAGCAAATTATATGCAACCTCTCCTTTTAGGTGGCAATCCAGTTGCAGATGCAAACCTCAGATGTTTTGAATCTATTCTTATAACTTAGTCTTTATCAGGTGACAATTTTTAATTCCATCTATAATTGCTATGGCCATATCCACAGTGTGCAAACATACTAAAGTTTTTAAGAAAGCTCTAGTTGCAAAAATTCTCTTCTTGAATCTTGTGCCCTCCTCTTTTCTACCAGAAAGTGCAATTTGTTTTTTTTTTTAACCCAAAACAAAAAAACCCTCATCTAGCACTTGTTGTCCCTTTTCCAATCAAGTATAAGGTTATAAAAGTTAGGAAATGACAATGTGACAAATAAAAATCCAATCTCTATACTAGACCCAAATGCCTCCACAACATTCAGGCAACAACTGCAGAATTTTATAAATAGCGACAGTATAAATTAATCAGCATCTAAAATTCACTATTATAAAGTCTACCACAAAGTTTAGCTAAAGACAAAATTAATTTATCAGCCACCTCCTTTATTTTATTCATTTAGGTCATTTATCACACGCCAGTCAAGACAAAGAGATCCCACACACTGCATTTAGAACACTCTCCCAGCATTCACTAGATTTTTTAGATTCTGCTGAATAGGACATGTTCGAAGCTCCTTATCTTTTAAAATGAAAGACTTTCTCTCAGAAGCACATCTTAATAAAGCAGAGATTTTTTATTATAATTACGATTACTAAGAACATCTCTCAGTAGTCCTAGAGAAACATCTGCCCCTACTAATGAGTAGGACAGGACTCATCTCTTATATCTGCTACCATGTAAATCCCTGAGCTCAATAAAATGAACATAGGAAACTTTGAAACTTTGTTTAAAAAGAAAAAAAGGTCATGAGTAAAATTTGCTATAATAAATTTTGATATTAACGTGCAAGGCAAAACTCTGTAAAGCAAGAAAAATGGGCATATATTTTAATGAACTCCGTGATTATAGTAGCATTCTGAAAACTATTTTAAGTTATTCTTAAATTATACCAAAATCTTTACTTCTTTGTGAGTAAGAATAAAGCATGTAGTCTTTGATTTCAAAGAATTTCTGTTCTTTCACATTAATTAGGTTTACCAGCAGCCTCACCAACTGATTTTCAGACATGCCCACACTTGTCTAACCTCAGCTTTGGGCACAGAATCCTTCCAACTTGGCTTCTTACCTTCTACCTCTGATTTAAAAAAAAAAAAAAAAAATCATGATTTTTTTTTTTTTTTATATCTTCAGAACATAATATCTGGGATCTAGAAATTCTCCACTTAGGGTGCTTCATTTTACACTCAAAGTTTGTATATATGTTTGAGACACAACACAACACACTCTACTAGCCTCTACTAGCTTGCCTTCATGGAGAGGGAAGTCCCTCCCCAGTTGCAACAATCAGACATGAGGAAGATTGGATGTGGATAATCAGAAAAGAGTCCCCTTTGCAAGCAGTTAAGTCAACTTAATATCATTAAGAGCCAACCCCTCTTTGATCCTCCCAAGTCAAAACTTCTACAACATTCACCCAGCAGTTCATAATTTACTTAGAGCACATTCCAGACCTCCCTGCTCTCATTTAAAAGGTTAAATGGTCTTGGGTGACAGGAAGTATATTCTATTCATCTTGGAATCATAGTTCTTATTCATTTGAATCTAATTTGCAATTATTTTTGCCAGATAGCTTATTAAAATTAATGGGAAAAACTCATGTTTTTCACCTAGTGAGCAAGCTTGTAGGAAGACAACATTTGAACAACTTTTTTACTATCAGGAAAAATTGGGAAAGGCTTGAACAGGGCAAAAATGCTGCTGGATGTCCTGTTTAGTGCATCCTTCTTGGTTACTTCTGCCTTTCATTGTCTCGGAGCTATTGTACAACCCTGTAAATTTTAGAAAACTAAAAATAATGCAAATCAATCCTATCTATAGAAATGCAAATGAATTGAGTCCCATGAAATGTGATTCATTATTGGTTTGTGGACAGAGCAGTTTTGCATTTACTTGTACATTCATTTCAGCTTTTCTTACTGCTCATATAGATGTTTCTTTGAATTTTCCTTTCAACTAGTTGTAACATCTTACTACTTTTCTCATTAATTAAGGAGTTGAATAAAATCTCTGATATATGTTCATTTTATATTTGTATGAGAGCTGTGATTTTATCTGTTTTGTAAATTATCTTTCAATAGCACACTTCTGTCTCTCTTTTTTTTTTTTTTTTTCCTAGCCAGATCATGCAGGTCAAGTGTTTCCATAAACTTAATAGGTTGTCTTGGAGACTTTATTCACTTTTTCAGGGAACAGTGAATACATTTTCTGACCTGAAGCTCTTAAATTGTACCCGAATAGTTTAATATATATTAAGAAAACAAATACATAAAATAATGGAATAAAGTATGCTTTAAAGTTTATCCTTTAAGTTACAAATGGCAGCCTAGGAATCAATGTTTTAAAATCACAACAACAACAAATTAAAGAGGAAAAGCTTCCATTCCTTTGTATGTTTGCTGGAAGGGCATTTTCCAGATCCATCTCTACTAATCTATTTAAACACTAAGCAGACCTGTTCATTGTTTTCTTATTTCCCTTCTCTATATTAAGAAGTAGATTTTAAAATTTGGTTTTAGAAATTGATATTAGTGAGGAAAACCAGAATTCTTCCGTGTCCAGTACTAATGGTCTAGCTGTGAAAATCTGTATATTCAGAAAGAATTTTCAAGATAATGAATGAATCTATTTTTTAGAGATCTCCTCCTGTATAACAAAATGTTAATCATCTGACTCCCAAACCATCCTCCATACAATTACTTTGACCATGATACCCTGGCAAATATCCAAAAGAGGAAATTAACACTATGTTAACCATTGCTTGAAGGATACTCTCTTTGGAGCAGTTAGCACGGTAGAGCTAGTGTGTATATGTATAAGAGACACTTGTGTAGTTACTCCCTCAGGCCCAGTTTTGCCACACTGGAAGTAAACCCATCAATGGGAATTGTTTAAAGTGGGAATCTACTTTGTAATTTTATAAAACACCCAGAGCACAGAAAAGGTGCTGCACAAAACTTTTTCCAACTTGCTTCATTGAGCCAATAAACCATAATGGTCCTTTAGGAAATATCAAACTTTATTGGACATAGCCAATGAGACTGAAGACAAGAGGGGTTTATAAGTCTGACGTCCTGGCATATTTTCACTCTAAAAAAAAACTGTAAGAAGTTTTCAAATTTGCATAAAGATTCTAGCATATACACGTACATACTGTACTGCAGATTTGGTTGTTTCCATATTTTATTACTTATTTCATCAAAAGGAGTTTTTGAAGGTCTCTTTAGTCCCTAGACTATGAAAATACCACAATTAACTTTTACCCTAACAAACTGTTTCAAAGAATATTTGTGAATGGCCGGGGGAGCCATAATTAAAAAATAAATTTGATGAATGATTATGCTTTTCAGAAGCCAGCCATTAAAGCCAAATGGTAGTGTCACCTGCTTCATTGTTTAACAAGATATATTAGAGTAAAAACAGGGGAAAAACAGTAACCCTGAAGGAAAAAATTATAAATCATAAAATATTAGATATATAATTTCATTTCTGCATAGAGTTTCTAAGCAAAAAAAAAAAAAAAAGGCAGGAAAGAAAATGTTCTTTCACCATGAGCTGGGAAAGGAGTCTCATTACCTTATGCTATCTGTTTTAGATGGACAATCTTTCTGAACAGCCAAGAGTCATGAGGCATTTCAAAGAAGCAGATGACCTCATTATCCAAAACTTAGAGGAGGCGAAAATGACTCAAGAGATGAATGTAACGA
The DNA here is from genome assembly GCF_007474595.2 of Lynx canadensis. Classification (NCBI taxonomy): domain Eukaryota; kingdom Metazoa; phylum Chordata; class Mammalia; order Carnivora; family Felidae; genus Lynx; species Lynx canadensis. The sequence goes on along the minus strand of NC_044311.2, from coordinate 61,645,441 downwards.
ACTTCATTTTCTGGGATTATCAATTTTAATTAACAGAAATTATCCAGCAGAACAGATAGCTACCTAATGCTTAAGAATGTACCTAGAAAAAAAAAAAAAAAAAAAAAAAAAACAAGACCACGAATTCACTCCTTTTGCTCTCTATGCATAGATAATTATAAAATGAAGAGAGGGATTATAGTTTTTGGCCTAATATATTTATTCTGTAAGAAACAGACTTGTCTTCAGCTAATTAACATAGGCAAGTTCAATATTGTATTACAAAAATTATGTGAATTTTAATGGAAACAATTTCAATTTGACCTGTTTGCTATTTGCTTAACAGAAAAAATAAACATATGTAGTTAACCCACTCAATAAAAATTAAAGGAAAACTCTATTCCTATTGTAAGAGATGGCCTTTGCCTAAATTCAGAAGCAGTAAACTACTTGCAGTAGTTTTTCTTTTTCCCTTCTGGTCCATAAGGACTGACATCAAAAAGCACAGGGGATTTAGCACAAGAAGAGACATAAAATTAATTATTCCTTCCTTGATCTCATAGTTTCCTGATAATTATCAAGTAAGAGGGCACTGTTACTTTGTTCTTATAACAAAGAAAACCATTTACAAAGGTCAGTGAAAGGATGGATAAGTTCCATACTGAAAAAGAAAGTGAGAAAGTAAAATTAAGAAATGATTTAAAAATTGACATTTCAACTGATGGAAGGAAGTAAGAGGCCAAGGGTAACAGAGCTATGTGAGTTGTTTTAAAATACCTCAAACAAATCAGAAAATCACACTGTTTTAAGCAAGATTCTTGCTTAAATGTTTTCAGGGCATTTATGAAAAGATATTTCATTGTAGATAGAGGATTCACATTGGAATTGAATCTCAGTATCAAAAGCTATAGAGTTTGTATATATTTTGCAATATAAACCAAAGAAACACTACATTAGTAGTGTTTTAAAGAGAAAGAGAAAGAGGAAAAGAGGAAAAGAGAGAAAGAGAGAGAGAGAAAGAGAAAGAGAGAAAGAGAAAGAAAAAAAGAGAAAAAAAGAGAAAAAGAAAGAAAAGAAAGAAAGGAAGAAAAAAGAAAGAAACAGAAAAGTAAAAGAAAAAAAGAAAAATTCCTCCAAAGAGTTTTGTTTTGATCAAGAAAAAGGGATGATAAAAGCTTCCCCACCAAATACATATTAAGAAATGGTGCTTTTAAAAGTGTATAGTGGTTTCTATAAAATTTAATGAAACTACCTATTCTAGACTAATTTAAAAGAAAGGCAATTAAATGAACAATGTTTTCAGTCTATAGAGTGAATATTTATCACATTACTTGGAGATATGATTTTAATTCACAGAAATTCTATAAAACTACTTGATTGACCTCCTGGTATTTCCAATCAGAAGATTCCATTAACAAACTCAATTCATTTAATTATTTTGCACTTAAAACTGAATTAAAGTTTCTTGTCTATTTCCACCACGGTCAAAGGGAATGGAGTTTGAAACTAACTCAACCTGAATTCTGTTGGCATATATAATTAATTGGTTCAAAATTAGTGCTGAGATGGTTACTTACTTAAACTCAAGATATGAAATACTATCACAAATGATACCATAATGATATAATAATCTCATTAATGCTGAAAATGTTGATGATCTCAGAGAGTCCATGCCATAGAATTAGCCCTGGTTTTGTACTTTAAAAACAGTTCATTTCGAAGTTCAATAATTAACCTCATTTGGAAAGAGCTTCTTTCCCCCAACACAGAAACACCCACCCCAACACACACACACACACACACACACACACACACACACACACACAGTTAAAAACAAAACAAAAAAAAACAGAGTTAATAATGTTCTGATTTAACTGGGGGGAAGTGAGATTTTACCTTTTTGGTACTTTTTAGGAGTCTTGACCTCTTTTCCTGTAAGAAATTATGACTGAAATTCTCACAGATGCAATTGTCATTGTACTAACAGAAGCTGCTAGCTTTTTTCAGAATAAGAAATTTTCATTTAAATTAAAAGTCTATCAAGTCAGTGGTGCTCAAGCCATTAATAAGCTAGCTAGGCAAACAACTATTACTTATTTACAGTAAATGAAGGTAAACCCCAACATAAGCTTTTTAAAATTATTTCATTTTTATAATACATGTTCAATACAGGAAATTTGGAAAATTATAGAAAATTATTAAAGAGTACACTCTCATTTCCCAGAAATAATCACTGTTCACAAATGTCCATTGAAGAATATGATGTAAATAATTTCATTTTCAATAATATTATTTTGGGGGTTATAAGCAGTTTCTGAATTCTAGGGTAGAAAAGTGAATTTTCCCTTAGGGGAATTTTCCTTCTGCAAAGGGGCCACTCTGCAAGGCTTTTAGCTAATGAGGAGTTTGGTTGGTACCTTTCTGTTGTTGTTAGGATACCTGCTTCATATGGAGGCACTGAGGGTTCTGTGCACTTATAAATTGGTTCTACTGGCAAGATTGTATTTTTAATTTGTAACTTTATGTTTCATTACCAATCATTCTCAGACATTCAGGGGAAACTGGACTTGAGACAGAAAAGTATTCCTCTTCTGTCCATGGCTGCAGTGCATTAAGACTGAGACTCTAAAGATATGGACCTATCTGGAAATTCCTATTTCTGGAAGTTGAGATAGTACATGGGGACCTTCCAAAAGCCTAGATATGAGGTTACTTTTAGGTTATAAATGCTATGAGTCACCACTGACAGAAGCAAATCCATACTCTACTTCTCTTACTCCAGTACCTTTAGTAAAGTCTAGAATAATTCTGCTGTGGGGTACTATGAGGAGAAAACTCCCCACTCCAAGACTGAGGCAAATGTTGGCCACAATTACCAAAAGATGGCAGTCAGTCCCTATGACATGGTGATCTCACAGGATCCATCCGCAGCAAGGTCAAGACCTGAAGGCCAGAACAAAGGCTAGAGAAGGAAATGTTACAAAGCATTGACAGATCCCTGAGAAACATTCAGAGATAACTGAGGGACCCTTAGGGCCCTGCTTTCTCACAGGTTGGTTGATGTATAGAAATAATATAGAATCATATTTTAGGGTCCCAGACTACTTTCAGTTTTTTATTCTTTTTGCTTTTAACTTAATACTATAATATGAGCATCGATATATAACTGAATTGTCAATATATAATATATGGGTTGCATAATATTCCTCTGTTTGAATACTATAATCATTTCCCTTTTGGGGGGACTTAAGTTATTTTCCTGTTCAAAAATTTGGCTACACACATCTTTGTACATAAATATTTTTTCTGCATCTCTGATAATTTTCTTATCTGAATCAGAATTTCCAACTCTGCCTAAAGGGGTACATTCCAAGTCTATATCTAGTACAGGAAATACTTATATCCAAAGAGAGGAAACACACTTTTGGCTGTCGATACACAGTCTGAAGGGGAAACTCAGATGTCAAGACAAATTCTCATTCTCTCAGAGCATGGAGTGGTTGGTATCTTATTTCTGTTTGGTGCATCTAGTCTGTTGTGTGGTCGTGATTTTCCTTGCAGAGGCACTTTTTTTTCTTCTTTGTAATTCTTGTTCCCCTAAAATTCAATTTTCAAGTGATTCGGCCTCTTTGTACCATTTCAACCCTCATATTATGACCAAGTGTCTTCTCCTTCTACTTAACTGGTATAGTTTCTATGTTATTTATTCAAAGCGCACACTAAATATCCAGTTGGCATACCAAACACAGTACTGGTTGTATATGGGTTCACCACCAGTCTAACCATCTGTGGGCACAGAGGGGTGTGTTTTTTATATGGCTCTTCCTACCCATTTCTCTGACTCATTCTAGTTCTGCTAAAAGGCAAAATTGGATAGTAGCAATTGAAATCTTGTAGAATGTAATAGTCTGTCTTTGGATATAAAGACATAGTATTTCTCTATTTGTTTAAATCTACAAAATAAATGTATAAATACTTGCTGGAATATATATATTACATATTTTATACTGGGGCATTTTCTTTCTCATTAAATGATATCACCATCTAATTGCTTAGACCAAAAACATAAGAGTTACCCTGTTTCTTCTTTGATTCTTCACATCTCACTCCCAATTCATCATTCTGGCCTGTTCATTGGCCTCCAAAATACCTTCCAATTGAACTATTTTCAGTCTCTTTACTCTGACAATTCTACCCCAAACCACCATTATTTCTCAACCCAACTTACTGCAATGACCTTCTAATTGGTTTCCCTTTCTTTCCAACCCACTTTCCCCACAATCAGACAGGGCCACCAAGGCAAGCCTTTTAAGATGGCCAATAGGTTAAGACAAACTCCTGCTTAACATCAATAATCATCTCATCAAAATCAGAATTTTCTATACTGGAGCTAAAGAAGGAACTCTAATACCCACCCAGTGGCAAAGCTATGGGTTGTGAAGCACCAAGAACTGTCCTCTGTAGAAGCGTGTCTTAAGAGACAAGAGACCCCTAAGTCAAAGAGCAGGGGATGGGGAGATGGAGAGAATTCTGGTATCACTTTAGTATCTTCATCCCCAACGTTCCTGATGCCAGATGCACCTCTTCCCTCACATCATTTGATTACGTAGGCTAATCCACTCTTTTTTTCTTCCTGAGCTATTCTAAATTGGGCTTCTCTCACTTGCATCGAATCTCAACCACTCCAATCAATGTGTCATACTCTGGGATGAATTTTATTTTTTTTTATTTTTTTTTTAATTTTTTTTTTAACGTTTATTTATTTTTGAGACAGAGAGAGACAGAGCATGAACGGGGGAGGGTCAGAGAGAGAGAGGGAGACACAGAATCGGAAGCAGGCTCCAGGCTCTGAGCCATCAGCCCAGAGCCCGACGCGGGGCTCGAACTCACGGACCACGAGATCGTGACCTGAGCCGAAGTCGGACGCTTAACCGACTGAGCCACCCAGGCGCCCCTGGGATGAATTTTAAAAATCAGGTAAATACACCTTCCCTCATCTTTTCTTGGGCAAAATCTGAAGGGTATTAGTTTTTCTTTAAATGTAACCAAATCCATTTTGGATAATACATATAAGCAAAACATCTAGAGACTACATTGATTTCTAGTGCTGGTTCTTTTCCCAGGATCAGCATGTTTCCCAGCACTGTTCATGCTTCTGGGGCCTATTGACCAGGTGGCATACATGTAGCAGCAGCAATAGAAGTAGCAAAGGAATGAGAGCATTAGCTACAGGTTCTCTAGAACTGGCACTGGGTCAGCTATGGTATAGTAACAATAAAGACAGAAGTTGGAAGGGGCGATACCTGTAGCTGGGCATAGGAAGGAAGAAAAACTTACATGTTTGAAGCTATAGAACTAGGCTGGAATCGAGGCAGACAATAAGAATTAGAGCCCAAAACAAGAAAGCTGAACGGAGGAAGCAGGTGTAGATGAAGACACACCATTTCAACCACAGTAAACGGAAAGGGTAACAAAATGCACATTATTAAGAAATATCATTCTTTTTATAGTTTTCGGCATTCAGAGGCATATGCAACAGATTTTGTCTTTATAAATATTAGGAGTATTAAATACTAAAATTTAAGCACTGTTAATAAGAGTCCCAGTTCTGGACTTTTAGAATTAGGATGTCTTGAGTGAGGCAAAACAGCTTGGGTTGTAATTATTGTGTCCTTTGATGTTGCATTCATAGATTAATTCTGTGAGGCCGTTCATCTGATTCTTGGGTTTAAATGACAACAAAAAGAATTTAGGCTAATGATGAAAAAATCTTTTTTGACAGTTTGAGTTATTAAACACTGAAATAAGTTATAAAAGAGATTACTGAATCATTTTCTCTCAAAGCCTAAAAGAAAGCACAGATTCCCATCTCACTGGGTGACTTAATAAAGCAGCTTTTATTGGAGGCAGATGGAGGACTGAATAACTGCCAAATTCCTTCAAATTTGATGATTCAAAGCCTATACAATTTCAAAAGGACTTTGAATTGTGTGACAGAGTTCTTCATAGACACCAGAAGTCTACGTCTAAAGCAATCCTGGAGTACTGGTGTTCATCACTTCTGTGTTTTCATTTCTAACTCAAACTCTATTTGTGGTGGGATGAAATAAGGAGCAGGAAGGAACAAAGGAAAGAGAAATAAAAGAATATTTATTATGTTTTCTGTATTTACCTACTTGAAACCATGTAGAATTAGAATTAGAAGTAGTATTTCCTGAGCCAAACTTACAAATATGATATAGGCTTCTATAATTCAGTCTGTGGCATGGGCTATCGCTGTATTCTTTTTATAAAGCCCTGTCATCATGGTACAATTTTACTTTGAATTAAATAATAAGCAACATTTTTGTCATCTGGGGAGACAGAGAAGGAACTCTCTAAGTAAATGCCAAAAAATTTAAAATATCTCCATCTGACATTACAACATGGATACTTAATGGTTTCAGGTTCAATGCCAGGAAGCTGGCTTGAGTAAAATCAACTAGCTACTCAAAAAGATTTAAAAAAAAAAAGGTTTAAGTAACCTTTTAATAAAGATCTGCTGTAAATGTTTACCTAAAATATTTATAAGAATTTCATGTGTTCTTTTAAAATAGAAATCAAAAGAATTATTTTATGAAGAATATTCATAAAATATTGGGGGAATATTAGATTCTTCTAACATTTATTTTTTTTTCCCCTCAGACCAGGCTTCTTTTTTTGTATACACTAAGTGCTTACAAAGACCTCACATCTATAACTTCACTTTTGATCTTATCAATCTAGTGACTGGATGGGAGAAGATAAAATCTAAGTTTAAAAATACCAATGAAGAGAACTCTTGAAAAATGTGAATTACTTTGAGACTTAAATATTAAGTTGGGCCACAGAGACAATATAAATGCAAAGGCAAAAATTGGAAGAAGAGAGATTTCTAAGAAAAATGATTTCAGGTTCTCAGTGAAGTTACCCAATGAATTACAAAATATATACTGCTCTTTGAATAAAGAAAGAGAGAGGAAGGAAGGAAGGCAGGAAGGAAGGAAGGAAGGAAAATAAGGGAGGAAGGGAAAGAAGGGAGGAAGGGAAAAAAAAGAAAGCTGCAGATTCATCTTCAATCATTGAAGTTCTAGGCACAAAAATATATAATTTGTTTAGCGACTTTAATATACAATGTCATCACAGATGACTCCTTGGAAGCAAACAAATGACTTGTAAATCTTAAGTACACCAAGCTGGCTGTGAACATGCAATTGTAGTGACAATACATAAAGCCCCACAGAGTAAATGGTGCATCACTCTGATTCAGTGCTTGCTGTCATTTTCACAAAGATACATATACAACCAAAGGCAATGTATAAGTGATTCTGGAAGGATACTGAAGAGATGCTGAGCAAATATACACAACTATATAAATCCACTCTCCTCCGTAGATAATTTAGAGACAGAAATAAACCATGTTATTATAACGCAATGTAGCTACTCTTCGTACCATAAAGACAATAAACATCAAAAAGACACTTTGAATAGCTCTATGAAGTCATAATGGAAATGACTTTCATATGGAAAACGCTCAAGCACTGTTTTCAAAGATTAATTCACTTGAAATTGATTTGTTTAAAACCATTTCCAATGTCTGCATCCTCACATGCTTGGTTCTTGGTCATTAAGCAATGAGCCCTTTTGATGTTAGACCACATAATCATATTAGTAAAAACTGAAATGTACAGCAAAGAATTTTATTAAAAAAGTATAACTGCCAAAAGAAGATGGAAATTAAAAGCATTTCTACCCAATCACTGAAAATTGTATTCTCTGTAATTTCCTAGGTTAAAGTGCCCACAACTACAATATGTCTGTACCATTTCAAATAAAGCAAAGAACATTCTATTACCACTGGCTGCTAACACACACAGAAGTTTATTGTTAAGTAATAGAAATTGGTTACTATGAATACAGTTGATTTAGCTAATTCAAAAATATCTCAAAATTGTAGCAGTGACAAAGAACAAAGCTCCAGGTCAACCAGTGTAGGTGTCTTTATTTTGCCATTTCCTCATTGTGAGTCTTCTTGGAAAAGTCACAGAAGGCTTTGTAAGTCTCAGTTTTTTCATTGTAAAAATGGGAGATAAAATATGTTGTGTAAGGATACAAACTTGGAACTAGTAGGTAAATAAGTCCTGGAGATCTAATTCATAGCTTCATGATTATAAACAAAAATATTGTGTTATAAACTTCAAAGGTGGTAACAGACTAGATCTAAATTGTGCCCACCACACACACACAAAAAAAGATGATAATTATGTGAGGTATAGAGGTATTAGCTAAAATTATGGAGATAAGGGTATAGCAATATATAAATGCATCATATCAACATGTTAAACACCTTAAACTTATATAGTATTACATGTAAATTAAATCTCAATAAAAATAAAGTAAAAGAAACAATGGGAGATATTTATTGTGCCTCCATTATAGGTTTCTTCTGGGAATTAAAGACAATAATATATATGGAGCACTGATGGCAGAATCTAGCCTAGAGAAAACCTCGGTGAAAAGTTTTAAAAAATGCTACTATCATTATGAACCAATTGTTTCAATTGCATAAGAAAAGTAACAGATTTTCATTGGTCTTTTCATATGTGAACTGGTGAAAATATGTGAAAATGCAAATCTCCGTAGAGAAGTGTACAGGGCTTTTTTTTTTTTTTTCCAGTTATTCAATCTAGAAGCAAAGCTATGTTAGAGAAAGTGGAAAGAGGTGAGGAGGGAGAAAAGAAAAAAATAACCCGAAGTGAGAAAAGAAATATTAACAAGAATCTGTGCAGTCCCTGTATCAGGCACCCATATATTACCACATTCAATCCTGGAAGCAATTTGGTAAGATATTCATCTCATGCATAGTCTCAAAGAAGGGTACCTGGGATTTGTAATGCATGCCCTCTTTCTCCATCCCATGATGCTTCCAGGAAAGAAACTAGAAAATGTGTAATACTAACAGTAACAATAAGGATTATATGAAAGGAATTTTTGAAGTTTACAAGTCTTACATTTAATACCAGGGACCAACACCTCCCCTAATATAGTCATAATTCTAATCAACCTTAAGGGCTTTGTCTAAGTAATTAACTCTCAGATAAGATTGTAAAGAGAAGTTATATTTGTAAAACACAGCATTCTAGCAAGAAATGATGTTTAACAACAACAAAAGATAGGTAGGAGATGTACACTAAAACAGTTTTCCACTAAGAGGGGTCTATCGATCGCACGGTAGATTCTTAGGGTGACTGCCAGGGCAGATTTGCCAAAAAGCTAGCCCAGTTTAAGCTTCTGAGATACTTACTGTGACACTAGACCTTAAGTTCATACTTGTAAGTTTGCATTCTTTTAAGTTCATTTATTTATTTTGAGAGGGAGAGCATGAGCAGGGAAGGGGCAGAGAGAAAGAGAGAGAATCACAAGCAAGCTCTACGTTCCATGCTGAGCCCAACACTGGGCTCGATCTAACAAACTGAGATCATGACCTGAGCTGAAATCAAGAGTCAGATATTTAACTGACTACGCCACTCAGGCGCCCGTGTTATTTTTTTTCATAAGACTCTTCTCAAAATTGTATTAAATCCTATAAAACTTAGATTTTTTTTTCCTTCTCTTTCTGCCTACTCACTTGCAGATTCCTGGGTCTCATGCAGATTTATTAAAACCAAATCTCTGGGAATGGAGCCTAAAATGTCTTCATTTTTAATTGGAGACCCCAGGTGATTTTATATGAACATTACACTCTGAGAATCAATGTCTTGGAGACATAATATGAATTGCAAAATACTGAGCGTTATGTTTATTCATTTCAATACCAACCCTCCATTATTCACATTACACCAGTGTAAATAAGCCCAACACCTATTCTCATTTATGTATCACTATTTGGGCTGGTATTTATTTTTGAACATGAATTTGTCTGTTGTAGTGATTTTAATTGCTCCCTGCCTCCAAAGACATGTCCACCCAGACCCTGGGAATGTGATCTTATTTGGAAAAAGAATCTTTGAAGATTTAATTAAGTTAAGGATCTCAAGATGAGATCATCCTAAAGTACCAATGTTGGCCCTAAATTCAATGACAAGTGTCCTTATAAGAGACAGAAGAGTAGACATGAGCAGAGAAAAGGGAAAAGCCATATGAAGATGACAGAGGCAGAGACTGAAGTGAGGCAGCTACAATGATATTGAGAGCTCCTAGAAGCTGGAATGATTCTCCCCAGAGACTCCAGAAGGAGTGTGGCCCCAGTAACCTCCCGATATCACACTTCAGACCTTCAGATGTAAGACAGAATAAATTCTTGTTGTTTTAGGCCACCAAGTTTACAAAATTTGTTCTGACATGCTCAGTTTCTAATTGATCTGCGTATTCCACTGTTTTACATAATGTACAGTTATATTATGAAAACCTTGGCTTTCCTCTTGAATTATTTTCTTTAGTTTGGCTGACACTATCTTTTCCCTGTAAAATGTCTCTCTCCTACAGACAGAGCTTCCTCACTAGCAAGGTCAGTCTGGAAACAGTCTGCTGTTTGATATGCCTCTAAAAGGAACTTAACTCCTGGATCATATATGTAAGTACCAGACCCTTGACTTCCCCTTCAATGTTACCCACCAAAGATAGTTGGTCCCTCCAACTGGCTCTTCTTTGGGGTCCTTGGCAATTGGCAAATCAGTTATACTCTTTTGGGAGACTGTAGTCAGATACTGAATCTCCACTGATATTGTAGTGACATTTGAGCTCAGTGCTTTACCTAACTTCTGTCAGCCCTTTGACTGTGTGTCCAGTATCCTCTATTACTGTTTGCCTCAAATTTCTCTATTTACATCATAGATTTCAATACTGTTGGCTTAATTTGTCTTTTTTTTTCTAAATTTTTTTTAACGTTTATTTATTATTGAGAGACAGAGACAGAGTGTGAGCAGGGGAGGGGCAGAGAGGGGGGAGACACAGAATCTGAAGCAGGCTCCAGGCTCTGAGCTGTCAGCACAGAGCCCGACGCGGGGCTCAAACCCACGAACCTCGAGATCATGACCTGAGCCGAAGTCAGTCGCCTAACCTACTGAGCCACCCCTACTGAGCACCCTTACTATTGGCTTAATTTGAAAGACCTGAGAAAGTTCTTCAACCTTCTGAGGGAAAATAACTACGAGCTTAAAATGTCTAACCTACAAATTAGCATTTAAGTAGAAGAAAATCAAGATGATTTTGAAAGCAAACAAGTACTATTTCAAAGACTAACTTGGGAATTCATTCCAATTAGTGAAAAATTAATCCAAGAAAGAGAAATGTGAAATATAAGAAAAGATGGTAAAGAAAGGAATCATAAATGATCATTAGTTCTAAAGATGTATACGAAACTTCTGGTAAGTTTAAACATATACGGAAAGTGGAGGCATAATACAAAAGAATCGTCAGGTAGAATACAGGGAACATAGTCAATGGTTTTGTAATGGCGTTGTATGTGACACATGGTAGTCACATCTGTGGTGAGCATAACATAATGTGGAGTTGTTGAATCATTATGTTGCATACCTGAAACGAATGTAACATTGGGTGTCAACTATACTTTAATAAAAAAATAGCTTTTAAAAAAGAATTATTAACTTCTTGGTGAAATTACAGATGACTGTAGTAAAACAGAGGGCATATAAATATAAATATTTGGTTAGTATTACATGTTAAACAAAAAGATAGTTTATTTTTTTCCTTTTTTTTAAATTTTTTTTTTAACGTTTATTTATTTTTGAGACAGAGAGAGACAGAGCATGAACAGGGGAGGGGCAGAGAGAGAGGAAGACACAGAATCTGAAATAGGCTCCAGGCTCTGAGCTGTCAGCACAGAGCCCGATGCGGGGCTCGAACTCATGGACCGTGAAATCATGACCTGAGCCGAAGTCAGACGCTTAACCGACCAAGCCACCCAGGTGCCCCAAAAAAAGATAGTTTAAATATGAGTTTACAATTTTAAGGATAAACATTAATAATAAAAATGAAATAAAGGGGTTAAGATGTGTAAACTTCTAGTTATAAAATAAATATATCTTGGAGATATAAATTACAGCATAGGGAATATAGTTAATATCGTAATACCATTGGTGACAGATAGTGACTTCACTTATGGTGAGCACTGAATAACGTATAGAATTGTTGAAGCAATATGTTGTACACCTGAAATTAATATAACACTGTGTTAATTATCCTTCAATAAAAAAATAAATTAGTACCATTAAACACTAATCAAAATAAAACTAAAGATTAAAATAAAACTAAAAGCAAGATTAGACTCATATCAGAAGGATAGTATTTAAGGCAAAAGGCATCATTAAAGATAAAAAAGGACATTTATTAATGACAAAGGGGTCAAATGACTGTAGCACATAAAATGCTAAATCTGTAGTCATCTTTTCTTTACATTTTTTTAATGTTTATTTATTCTTTAGACAGAGACAGAGCACGAACAGGGGAGTGGCAGAGAGAGAGGGAGACACAGAATCTGAAACAAGCTCCAGGCTCTGAGCTGTCAGCACAGAGCCCGATGCGGGGCTCGAACCCACGAACTGTGAGATGATGACCTGAGCTGAAGTTGGACACTTAACTGACTGAGCCACCCAGCGCCCCTAAACCTGTAGTCATCTAATAACTTAGCTTCAAAAAACAAGATGAATAAAGTCTAAATCACAAAGAAGAAAATATAAAATAAAGAACACTCAAAAAAAGAAAAAGAAGGAATAGAAGACTTAAGTGGTAAAAATAAAGATAGCAACTAGAAAACATAAAGTAATAGGATACAATAAATCAAAAGAAAATAAATTATAAATTAATCTACTACTGATTATAGAAGATATAGCTGAAATTAAATGGCATAGACAGATTAAAATAAAGGAATAGAAAAGATACATCAGACCCTCTCTCTCTCTGTCCCTCCCCCACTCACACTCTGTCTCTCTCTCAAAAGTAAATAGTTCAAAGAAAAAAAAAGTAAATAAACATTAGAAAAAACAAGATGTTTGGAAGTTGAAAAAAAAAGATGCATCAGATACATGTGGAAAGAATAAAAAAGCAAATATAGCAATATTAATACTAATCAAAATTAAATTCAAAGACAAAAAGGGATATTTGATGATTATATAATCTACTCAAAATTGAGTCATTAACCTTTATATACAAAATATAGACTTGAAAGTTATTTTTTAAAAACTAGGGGAGCACCTGGGTGGCTCAACCGCTTAAGCTTCCCACCCTTGATTTTAGCCTAGGTCACAATCTCCACTAATAGCATGAAGACTGCTTGGGACTCTCTCTCTGCCTCTCATCCCCACCACCCGCCCCTTCAGCTCATGCTCACGCATGAACATGCATTCTCTCCCTCTGAAAAAAGTTAATGAATAAAATAAAATAATAAATAAATAACTAGGACTACAAGAAGGATTTGACAAATCCATAACAGTACGGGGGGGATTTTATCACACAACTGTAACAAAGTAACAGATTAAGCAAATGAAAGAGAGAGATATGTAATAACCTAACAAACAAGACCAAACACACACAAACACATAGGTACACGCATACACACACACACACACACACACACACACACACACACTCCTTTGAAATCAAGAAACATAACTGGTATAAAATATTTACAGAAGTTCACTATGAATTTGACCATAAACATTAAATAATTTCCAAAAGTGAAAAGCTTTCTATCCTTAAACTTGCATGCAACAAAACTAGAAATTTATAAATTAAAAAAAAAAAAAACAGTTCCCCAACAGAGCTATTTACTCAAAAGAAACAAATAATAATGAATAAATTCTAAAGTGTCTTAAGAGTTAGAGAATGAGAGTACTATGAGATGTTGCCAAAATTATATTCACAGGAAAATGTATGCACTTATTTAATGGGGGAAATAAAGATTCATATGATGTCTTGTGTAAACTGAGACCTAACTTCAAAATATGTGGGGTGAATATTTGAATGAATAGATAAACAAATATTAAATACATGACCTAACCAGACATCCCTTATTGATAATGAGCACTGTGGGAGCCTAAGCACTTTGATTCTAGACCAGACTCTTTCTAATAACTTAGATTGTGTGACCTTGAATGTGTCACCTTTATGTATCTCAGATTCCACGTCTGTAGAATACAGGTGTTGAAATAGATGACCTTTAAGGTCATGTTTTAATGTAAATACCTATGCTCCATAATGTCTTTCTCAATATTGCTGTTAATGTTTTATTAAAATATGTCCATTGAATGGTTGACATTCGTGTCACATAACAAAGTGAAACAATCCATGTTCGTGGGCATGTGTGTGTATGTGTGTGCAAATGCATGTTTCTGACATTGGACAGTGAAGAGACTTAAGGCTCCATTTGCCAAAAGCTAATCACAGGTTAAACTAAAAACTGAAAACAGTAGCATTTTTCATTTCTTATGACTCAGAATATCATCATAATCTGAGACTGACCTGGACCTCAAGAATGAAAAACATTCCCTCCAGCACCCATTCAGAGAACCTAAAGCTACCAAAACATTTTTGCTGTCAACACGACAAAAGAATCAAATGCATCACCGATGTCCTCCATACCCCTTTTCCTACTTTTCAATCTGATTAGAAAGATCCTACTGTATAGAAAACGAGATGACCTAATCTAATTTCATCTCTCTCTAATCTCTCTATTCATTAGTAAGCAGTTTAGATTACCTCAACATATTTTTCTTCAGTTCACTTTAGCCATGGAGCATAGTAGTATTTTTTCTCGAATGTGGGGCAAATGCCTCCCAGTGATTCTCAATCCCCCTAGCTGTTTCCAATGAAAACTAGCTGTGGCTAATAAACATCTTGTTTCATGGCCAGAATTAGCTTCCTCCTTCCTGGGATGACCACGCCATCTACCTTTCTTCTGATTTCCATGTATTCTAAACCTGCACTTCAAATCCTCACTGCCATTATCAACACTTCCTTTCTTTACTTTCTTTCTCAGGAAGTGGGATATGTGGGACCTGAGGAGAATCAAAACAGCTTATTAAAAATTACTGCAATGGAAGGACCTTAAGCAATTTGAATTCTTCCACTCACAAGTACCAGAGACCAGATCTGTGTTAAAATTCGGAACTCCTTTTGGACTTTCTATGGCCATTATTAGCACCTACATTTTATGTTAAATTAAATAAAATACATAAACTACACTTAAAATTTTACCTCATTATGAACATTCCTAATTCTGCCAAACCAAATTAGTTTATTACATTTGATATTTTATATAATTATGTATAATTATATATAATATACATCATATATAATAATTATTATATATTTATATTTTATATAATATCAAATGTAATTATGTAACTTTTTCAAGACTCATCAAATACAAATAAAATTTTAATGCTGTCCGAGTCAAATATTACCAATATCTTGAAGGTATAGAACATTTTAGTAGGATATGAGGAATGCTGAATCATCTTCTAGTTTGCTAATAAAAAAGTAATTACCTTGTGATAAGTAATTTAATTAGTGCCTTCTGTTTCCATATGTATCACTGGTATTCACTGACTTAATTATATGAAGAAACAATA
This sequence comes from Lynx canadensis, assembly GCF_007474595.2. NCBI lineage: Eukaryota > Metazoa > Chordata > Mammalia > Carnivora > Felidae > Lynx > Lynx canadensis. The sequence goes on along the minus strand of NC_044311.2, from coordinate 61,629,854 downwards.
AAAGGAATGCCACAAAAGTAGAAAAGCCATTAGGCTGTATTAGAAAAACATTTTAAAATATATATATATATTTTTTTTAATTTTTAAATCACATCTAAGTTAGTTTTGGAAGGATGCACAAATAAAACTTAATGCTGCTGGTAATATTTTATTATGGATAGGATATTCAACAAAATGTCAGCTCTATGTTATTCTTCCGGTTGAAGACAACATTTATGGCAGTTTCATTCATTCATCCAGCAAACAGTTATTGCATGACTTACTAAATGTGTTAGAGATATACTAGGCCAATGGATTTCAAAGCCCTTTAGCAGTGAAACCATTACTACAAATCATTATATAACACATATAAAATTGGAGCTAAAAACCAGGACTGCTAGCCCCTAGCAGAATGTTAGTAGAAACTCCAGGGCTCCAAAGAACACAGTTTTAAAACCAATGAACTTGGTGTATAAAGACAAAAAGGATCTGATTGCTGCTTTTCAGGACACATCTACTAAAGAATTATAACAATATAATCCACTAATTTATTCATTTATTTACTCAACAAATGTATTTAAGTACCTACTATAAGTCAAGCATTATTCTAGTTCTCAAGAATACAGCAGTAAACAAAACAAAGTCATGACATTTATATTGCAGCAAATGACAGAGACCAAAAACAAGCAAACAAATTATTAATACATCAAACACTAAGTGTGATGAAAAAAATTAAAAGGAAATAAAGTGAAGGGGTTTCTACTTTAGATAAATTGCTTAAGTGACCTTTGAACAACAGCTTATATGGAACCATTTGGAAATTAGTGGGAAAACAATCAAGGTGGAGAAAACAAGGAAGGCAAAGTCTCTAAGGTGGTAGTTTAGATGCCAAGGCCAAGAAAGCATAAGGATGTCAATGAGGGCAGAATGAGAGAGTGAGGAAAAAAGTGGTAGGAAACCAGGTCAGGAAGACCCAACACCTGGATCATGCAAGATTGTAAACACAATAATAAATACAGGTATCCCTTATCTTCCAAAATCTCTCTTTTTCTGAAATCAAGACTGAATATATTTAGATAGAAAAGATAACAATAGTCTACATTTTATTTATTTATTTATTTATTTATTTATTTATTTATTTATATCTACAAATATGATAGGAACCCATTAGAATGTTGAGAGCTGGAAAGTCACATGCTCTGACGTGCCAAACACTTTCTGTGATTATCTCAGTTAGTGCTCTAAACAACCCTAAGTATCCCTATTTGATCCCCATTTTATAGATGTAGATAAGGGGAGTAATTTTCCAAGAGACACAAAACTATTAAGAGTTACGCTAAGGGTTCAAACCCAGAGTCCAACCTCTGAACCCCTCTGTAACCCAAAGTAGGACAACTTAACTGTTAGAGATACTATGCTAAATGTACATACACTGTTCATTGGGACAAACTAGGGCTAATTTGCCCTTGAGATTTCAGGTAAAAATGCTTCCTAAAGTAGTTGACATTTTATGTCAGCCATAGATGAGTAGGGGTTCTTCAGGAAGACAAAGAAGAAAGGGCATTTTGAGTAGAGAATGCAGTGTGAATAAAATCATGGAAATGTGAAGGAGCATGATGCATTTAAGAATTATCATTATTCTGTGTGGCCTGAGCATGAGTTCTAAAGCAGGTCTAAAGCAGATGAAGCAAGAACAGGCTAGCTCAGGAGGGCACATCATGCTATGACATGGCATTTGGATTAAACCGCAAGAAACAGAAGCCACTGAGGAGTTTCAAGAAAGGGAATATAGTGAGCAGGTAAATATTTTTGGAAAGAGCACTCCGATCTGACCCTGGTGGAGATGGTGTGATGGGGGCAAGGTACTGCTACAGGAAGAAACAGCAATGGGCGTTGCTGCCACAGGTCACATGAGAAATAAAGAGAACCTGAATATAGGCAGTAGGAGATGGAGACATGTTATAGAATGAAAAGGGCTTGGTTACTAATTAGCTATTGTTATGGAGAAAGCAAGAATGACTGTAGGCAGGCCACTTAATCACTCTGTGCCTCAATTTCTCATTTGTAAAATGGAAATAATAATAGTACTTAGCTAATAGTGTTGTATGAAGATTAAATTAGTAATAAGTACTATTTTTGAGTGGCCTCCGTGTGCTATACTAGAACTGGTACACATATTATCTAGGTGGCATCAGTACCCAAGATAAGAAATACCAGAGAAGAAGTAAATTTGCAAGGGAAGGGAGAGGGTAAGTTTACTTTCTCTGGGGAGCCTGGAGGTCCCTGTGGACATATTCAGGAGGTGATAGGATAATACATGGATCAGGAGTGATATCTGGCTGGAGATCCAAAGCCAGGAGACCATATCCCTATGGACCACCATCACTTTGGTGTGGGCATAAAAGGCTGACAAGGAATGGTCAGAAAAGCAGAAGGAATTCCAGGAGAGAAGGATGTCTCAGAAATTAAGAGAGCAGGGAGTTTCAAGTAAAAGAGAGCACCCACAGTGAAAATACCAGAGATGGCCATCTCATGAGATCCAGTGAAAATAAATAAAAGCATAATTTGGGGATGCTGAAGAGCAAACAGCAGCTGAAGAAGCAAAGGCAGAAGTTGCAAATGAGTCTTACAAAGAAGATGCCTGGGAAGAAAAAGAGTAGGATAAGAGGGCATCTAAAGTGAGCCACAGAGATAAGGAATAGTTTTATAAAATTCAAAAGGTTGGTACAGGCAGTGGGGAATGAGTCAGCAGAGGGATGGAGTGAAAAGTGCCTGCAAGAGAGAGAGAAAAAAACAAAAACGAAAACAAAAAAACCTTGGCACATGTTCTGGGTTCTGGAGGAGAGGGGGAATGTTGGAATCGGGAGATGGAGGGAGACTCTTGAAAGGAAGAAGAGAGGTTTCCTGAGGCTGGCTATTACTTTAAAAAGCTACAAACATTACCCATAATGTTTACTTCCCCAGAGAAAATCCTGGACATGTGCTTGCTTTATTACTTGCAATGATGAAATAACACCTGTTTGTTATAATGTGAGCTAATGAAAGGCAGAAGAAAGAAAAAACACTTTGAAGTCAGTTAGATATGAAATCTTAGGTGGTCCTTTCCACTTATTTGCTTTTAATACTAAGATAGGTTACATGAGCCTTGGGTTCTTCATCTACAAAAAAAAAAAAAAAAAAAGAGTCTATTTATCTCACAGGGTTGCCGTGCCAGTTGCTACCAGTATAAGAGAGGGTCTAGACTAACGGGCACCAATAAATATATGGTGTTTAATGTTACTTTAACCATCACAAAATCCTACAAACACACATGGGGAACTGAAGCACAAAAGGCTGAAGGGACCTACCTAGGGTCATTTGCTCATTTGGTTGAGCAGTGTTCAACTTTTTGTTTTTTTGTTTTTTTATTTTTATTTTTTCAGTGTCATCCACTAAGAAGCCTATTTAGACAATTTTTCCCTAATTGGCCATCCTATCCCTACGAAATTTTAACATCACAGATATACTGTATGTCTCTTTACTGAGAAGGATGGACTTTTGGAGGACCAGATCCATGATAATATAGATACTCTGTGCCCACCAAGAGTCATTTCTTTCTCCCTTGAAAACCATATTGCCCCCATTGAGAAAGCATGGTTTAGAGCTACAGACTTTTAATACTGTACCATTTATTTTGATCCATCTATAGATTAAAGCAGGATCTCTCAACCTCTGCACTACTGACATTTTGGGTTCAATAATCCTTTATTGTGGCGGGTGTGTCCCTGCAAGTTGTAGGCTATGGACAGCATCACTAACCTCTAGTGAGTAGAGGCACCTCCCTCCAGTCATGGCAACAAAAATGTCTCTAGACATCACCAAATGTCCCCCTTTGCGGTTGAGGGGAGCAAATTTTCCCTAGTTCAGAGTTCTTGGGTTTAAACAGCGAACGTAAGGGGATTAAATTATTTTTCCCAGGACAAAGGAAAATAAGAAAATTCTCCTCCATAATCTGGTAGTTTTTCTGTTGCCCAAAATGTTCTTGAAAAGAACAACACTATACAGCTTATCGCAAATGCTACAGAGAAATGATTTATCTTAGCAAATTGTTTTCTAAAACACAAATGATCTTCAATTTTATAATTCAGTATAAACTCATCACCTTGTTCCTCTCATACATTGTATTCTGAATATCTGACCTGGCTTTTATTTAAAAGATTCTGTAACAATAAGTAATACTGAATGTTTTTACCACCATTCTCCATCTATATTTATGTTTTTAGTCATCTATGTAAAACTTCCAGAATTTAAATAGTCTAAATATAGAAAAATTATACATCTGACTCACAAAGTGCAAATATGTAAAAACAATGAGAATTTACAATGGCTATATATGTTAAAAAAACAAATCTAGTAAGAGAGTTAATGATTACTCTTTGCTGTGAATTATGTTGCAAATAGTTTCATTGTAGTTTTTAATTGTATATAGCTCAGCAGGTACCTATTATTATGTCCATTTCACAGATGGGAAATCAGTTTGGAGATGCTAAATATTTGCCTAGAGCTTGTCACACGAATGGCAGAATTAATGATTAAATTCACCCTTATCCAACAAAATTTCTGCCTAGTCCACACTAGGCTTTTAGATTTAGTTTTCCTCTTAAATAAAAATCCTTTCTTTTTCTTCACTCTAATAAATTCCACAGGAGACGATGGAAAATAATTTCATCTTATTGATAAAGGGATATTTTGTGAAGCCAAGGCTTCCTTTCCACATGAGAGATGTCACATTAGTGATGCTTTGTTGAGATCAGTCTTATGCTAAAGCTACTGAAGCAAGCCAAAGGCCAAGGACCGACCTTATACCCAGTAACAATGAATCTAGGACAGCTTTTTTTGTTTTGTTTTGTTTTTCCCTGTCACTTTTGATGTTTTAATACTAAAGCAAAACAGGGACTATGTGTTCTGTATAAGATTTACCAGTCCAAAGAATCTTCAAAACCAACACTATGATGCAGATATTGAAGCAATAAACAAACAAGGCACTATGTGCCCAGGCTTGAGACAAGTTTAAGCCCATCCCCAGCTCTTCAACAGTTAAGAGTGTGAAAATGACCAATAACCTTCTCTTACTGAACCTCAAATAGAAAGAATTTTAGCAGACTGCCAAACTCAAAAGCCTTCAGAGGATAGGTGGAGGCTGAGGAAAACTGGCAAGTCACATGTTTTTAAAAGACACTTATATGCAATGTTTCCTTTAAACAGAATGAGGCCGAGCTGAAGGTCTGGATCTTTGGGTTAAGCTTGGCAAAAGATCTCTGGATTAGTTATGTAGATCCTCTCCAAGTTTGGCATTCTATAATTTGAGACTTTTGCCCTTAAGAAGCTTATGTTTAAACACACAGATATGATATTAAACATACATTATATTAGATTTAAGGTGATGTACACTTACAAGTATGAATTGTATGGTATTAATATTTAATCTAAAGCCTTACTTCTCAGAATCTTGTGCTCTTGGGACCAAAAGGCTTGTTAGAAATATCCCATCCCCAAACTGCTAAACCAGAATCTACATTGTAACAAGATCCCCAGATGACTCAAATATACATTAAAGCTTGAGAAGCGAGGTCAAAAATAGTATTTCCCCAAGGTTGGATTGCCTACAACAGAATCACCCTAGAGGGACACTTAATATACAGATACCTGGGTCTACTTTAGACTCGGCAAATGAGAACCTCTGAATAGCAAACCAGGAATCATCATGACTAATCAGCAGCCCAGGTGATGCTCATACATAATAAAAGCTGAGAACCACCATCATTTACCATGATTCAAAGACCTGAAAGTTACACTTTGGTGAATTACATAAAGCAAAAGAGACAGAAAAGCCTATGACTTTTAAAACAGAATATTGAATTTGGAACATTGCTTTCCAAGTTCAAGAAAGCTGTGCGAATTAGAGCTAATTATCAACGACAAGCAATTAAGCACAGGTTAGCTACGGCAGAAGACAGTTGGTTGGATCACTTGGATGCAGTTTTTCCCAGAAGTTAACAACAAAGGACTCCCAAGGGAGCTATAAAAGGCAGTTTTTCAACACGAGACCTGGAAGATAGGGCCACTGAAGGAAACCTTCCAGTGACCGGAGCTATATTTATCTCCCTGCCTAAGGCACTCACCAATTATGTACACTGTAAATGCAAGTTGGCCTCTCTGCTACAAAGGAAGGCACAAGGGTCGAGGAATGCCTCTCTATGTCCTGGCTTATTAGAAAGGAGCAAATTCTCAGAAAAAGTTGTGTGCAACACCCCACAGAAAAGTACAAAAGGAAAAGATTCTAAGAAGGTGGTATGGAAGTAAAACTGGTATCAAAATTCTGGAGAGTAGAAGAATATGACAAAGAGGGAAAAGAAAGAGGAATTCTACTTGCTTACTCTTCAGTGGGGTCCAGGAACCCATCAGCTTCCTCTGGAAGCTTGTTAGGAATGCAGACTCTTAGGCTCCCATTACTCCCTGAGAAGGAAGCTTAAGGAGATCCCCAGGTGATTTGTATTCACACTAAGGTTTGAGAAGCACTGACCCATGTCAGTGGTTCTTAAAGCCGGCTTCACATTAAAATCACCTGAGAGGCTTTCTAAACTTCAGATGCCCAAAATTCTGTACTCAAGAATCTCTGGGAATGGATCCCAGGCTTCAGCATTTTTTAAAGCTCTCTATGTGTGTCCAAGGTTGAAAGCTACCGCTTTATATCCTTGAAGTTCTGAAGTTACATTAAAGGTATAAGACATTGCCCTTATTCAAAGAAGGTAGCCACTGACCTTTGTGATTAAGCTACAGCATTTTATAATGTCACATAATTTCAAGGTGCTAGCAGGTGAACAGAATTCTGGGTGATGATTTAGTAAACTGCTGCTAAACACATATATTGATATATATTTGACAGCTAATAGAGAGGTTTGCTCTCTTCCTGACCAAATGCATGGAACCCATCAGGTGCTCTTTAGGTAATCCCCTGAGAATAAGGGGGAAAGCCTGAAGAAAACAAAAATGTTCCTCTAATGGCTTACGTATTTGTGAGGACAAGTGGTATTTGCATCTCTTCTTCCAGTTAAAGGTCATGACATTATAAGAGAACTGGGGCTTTGAGATGTGAGTGTGTTTTAATAATCAGATAATCTGAGCCTAAGGTGAAAAGTCTTTGTTCAAATCCACAACACACATGTTTTTTCTTCTGCAATGAACACACACTGACACTTTCACATGCTGAAAATGTCTCTTAAATATGTTAATTCTTATGGTATATCTAGTATCTTATTGTAAAAGCAACTTAAAGTTCAAAGACATAAGATCATAAAATAGACATTCAGTAAGATCTTTTCAACTGAAACGTAGAAGACAGGTGATAAAACTATACAATTGGACATTGCAAAGAGTGACTTATAGAGCCTAAAAAGAATAATATGGACGAAGAATTCATTCATTCTCAGGCACAAATAACTGGAAAGGTGGTCAGGTATGACCCTTAAAACTAAAAACAGGAGAATGAAAACATACAGATAGTGAATAATCAGTGAGATGAAGTTGAAAACATAATATCGTTAGTAAAACTCTCATTCGTTTCTCTAACACATTGGATGGGACTCATGACTCAGTACAGCAACAAAAAAGAGGGGCACCTTGTACAAAATGCTGTGTAACATGTAGAAGATAGGTTCTGGAGTCTGCAAACCGGAGTGTAGAGCACTGAGGCAGCACATGGGTAAGAATAAGGAAAGAAACAGAAGAGACTTTAGTACATAAAGACTGGGCTAGAATTAATCATTTATTACATTATTCAACAAAAAATTATTGAATTACTATTTATCAGACACTGCACTATGCAATGAGGCTACCGACAGCTGAAGGATGGATAGCCAAGAGTTTATGTCAATAGTGCTTTCCTGATAGTGAGGAGAAAATGAACTCAGACATGATGCCAAGTAGAAAAAGCCTTCAACTAGCTGGATGCTCTCATCCAACTAAAAGAAGATCTGATAAATGCTTTACTTGCCTAGCCTGACAGCTTAATCTCTCAGGAAGTTGAAAAAGCAAGGAGAAGTACCTCTCTCAACATCATTCTGATTCAGTGGTTGGTTAAGGAAATAGTTGAAACCTTGGGAGGAAATGATCACACCATTGTACAGGATTTGAGTAGTGTATCACACCTGTGATACTTGCACCCAAATTCAGGAAAGTAAAGTTCAAAGATCTCAGAGGAAAAGCAAAGAAAGATTGTAAAAAGAAAGATTCAAGATTTTCTAGACCTGTCCTAGGTGCTACAATAATGGGTTTGTTCCCATCAAGAGATCATGGGCACTTCACAAAACTAGTAAGTGATGAGGAAGCATGGAGAAAGCTGAGGGCAAAATACAGGCTAACAGCAACCCCACCCCGAACCCCACATGGAATATGTGTGATATTTCTTGGACACTCCTGGCTACCCAAGAACAAAGGATAGGGGTTTAAGTGCTTGCCATAGTAATGTGGGAACCTAAGGCAAATGAAAAATTAAATTCCCGTACCTTACTGCCTACAGCCCATGGACAAGTCCTTGAAATTGGCAAAGTTACGTCCCTCTAGGAGCTCAACTGCCTTGATGATGACACTTTGCTAGGGGCATAAGGGAATCTTAGCTTAACATTATCCCAACCTCAAGGATCCTCTAAGTCTACCTCCTTTATCTCAACTGCCTCAAGAGACATGCTGGCAATCATACTCCAAGCTTATGGGCCTCCGATATACATCTGAAGGGTCTCATGACTGATGTTTTATTAAAAGGAAATAAACGGTGTTTCCCTAGCAACAACTAACCTCTAAAGTCCTGGAAACCTTGCTTCCAAAATACTTAGAGACTGACTCTCTCTATGACCCCCTCCCAACCTGAGGGTATATAATGAGTTACTGGTGACAACCCCAGTGCAGCTCTTCCTGCCTATGGGTCCTCTCCCCATGCTTTAATAAAATCACCTTTTTGCACTAAAGACATCTTCAAGAATTCTTCCGTTGCTGTTGTCTCCAGACCACCCCAACATCACTTCAAAACTTCATCATAAGGATGTATATCATAAGAAATTCATCACAGATCAAAATGCTGAAATTACAAACCTAAATTTGATGGAGAAAAAGACAAGTACCTAGCAAACAATAGCACATGGCATATTACGGATGATAATAAATATGTGGAAAAAACAACAGGAAACAATTGCTTGCTTAGGGATTCCCTATATTGTGATAAGACTGTCCTTAATATGCAAAAAATGGTGTAATTGTGCTATTGGGATATAATAAAAAAAATATGTATTTGGTCTTCTTCTCCAGTTCCTGGCATTTAGCTCCTAAGTCCCTTGTAATTTCCTGTATGATAGGGGTTAGAGGAGTGTCTTTTGTTGTTCAAAATAAGCCCCTTTCAACTATAGCAGAGTTTATGTTAATTGGGTGACTCTGGGAGATGGGGCTGGGTTGCCAGAGGAACCATCTTTGTCATTAAAGGGGTGGAATTTTCATCCCCACCTCTGACCTCAGGGGACAGGAGAGGAAGTGGAGGTTGAGTTCACTCACCAATGGCCAATGATTTAATCATTCTTGCCTACATAATGGAACGTCTATTTAAAAAAAACCTAAACATAGGGGTTCAGAGAGCTTCCAAGCTGATAACACATGTAGTGCTGGGAGGGTGGTGTGCCTCCAGAAGGCTCAGAAGCTCTGCACCCCTTCCCACATACCTTATCTAAAGCATCTCTTCCATTTAACTGTTCCTGGGTTGTATTCTCTATAATAAACTAGCAATAGTAAATAAAGCACTTTCCTGAGTTTTGTGAGTTATTCTAGTAAATTGCCAAACCCAAGAATTGGGTCATAGGAAATCTCCAATTTATAACAGGTTGATCAGAAGTACAGGACTTGAGATTGCATCAGACGTAAGGAGCAGCCTTGTGAAATCAAGCCCTTAATCTGGGGAGTCTGCAGTAACTCCAGATAGTGCCAGAGTGAATTTTAGGATACCCAGTTGGTGTTCAGAGGGTTAGTGAATTGGTTCATGAGGGGAAAAGCCCCACACATTTGGTGTCAGAAGTGTTGTGGATACAGAAAAAGAGTTTTTCTTTTTATTAGTGTTCATGATAAAAATTCTTAAAGGGCTCATCATCCCAAATCCTCTCTCATCCAGAAACTATGGATATTTATATTTCCCTGAAGATGCTATGATTTCAACTCTACTCTCTTGGCAAAAGAAAAATTAGAACCTGTCACATTTCACTAGATGTATTTTCACCTAAAATTATAATAACCTTGCAGTGCCTGGGTGGCTCAGTGGGTTGAGCATCCGACTTCAGCTCAGGTCATGATCACATGGTTTGTGAGTTCAAGCCCTGCATGGGGCTCTGTGCTGATAGCTCAGAGCCTAGACCCTGCTTCATGTTCTGTGTCTCCCTTTCTCTCTGCCCCTCCCACACTCACACTCTGTCTGGCTCTCAAAAATAAATATTATAAATAAATAAATAAATAAATAAATAAATAAATAAATAAATAAAACAATTGTAATAACCTTGTTTTAAGGAGAGTATTTTTAACTATTCATACTTTGATTAACCTACACAAGAGCCAATCTACTTTTTTTTTTTTTTCCAATAGGCTTTTATATGCACTTTAGAAAATATTTTGGGAAATGGTTAGGGTTAAGAGTTACCATAAGACATGAATGAAACCTGGCATTTTAAATTTAGTACAACTGAAATGCAAAAATAGATTGACCTTATATTAATGTCTAAAAGTAGACAAGGCAGATTGAATTTCTACAGCTTTCATTTGAAAGGAATAACACATTGAGTTGTCATTCCTCAAACTTATTCACTCAGCTGTCCATGGCCATTCATATGATTCGGCAATATAGAATGAGCCATCTAAAGTTTAATATGCTTTAAGTATGACACTTCATATTCAGAGTAAAATAGGATATTTCATCCCAATTTAATAGTAAAAGGTTAAAAATGCATATATTTGTTCTCTGTAATATGTAAAGATCTTCTCACAGTAGTGCTAAGTGAAATATCAATTTTTAGACTCTTTAAACCAATTCCTAAAATGTAGATCATTTAGAATTGATCACCTTCTGATATGAAATGGTAAATGGTATTTTGTTATAATAGTGTCCAGAGCTATTTGGAAAATCTTTTCATCTTAATCCCAACCATGCATTCAAAAATCCCAAATATGATTAATCTAAACTTCAGAAACAAAAGGTTGACCAATGTTTGTTTGTTTTTAAACAAATTCACATTGAGTTTATTTAAATTAATAATTGTTTTGTCTGGCAGGTGAATAATGGCTAACTTCAATTCTGTCCCTATCCCTGTCAAGATGAAAATGTACATCAGAAGGAAGGAAAATTTTTTCTTTACCCTTCTAGATTCTTTTGGCTGGTCTATTAATTAAATTTACATTAGACAGATTAACAGGAGAAAAATTTAATGACATACATATCAAAGCCCCATAAGGACAGGAGACCCACAGGTAGTCAGGCAATTGAGTTTTCTATGCCATCCTGAACTAAGAAGGGGTCTGAGACACCAAAGAGAAGGAAGACATTTCACAAGAAAATGGGAAGAAAAATGTTTGATCAATAAATGTTTGCTATGTCATACAAAGATAATGATACACAGAGAAGAATTTGATCTCCAGGCCCTCCTGAGCTTCCCCCCCAATTTACCACACCTAGCCCATTTTTTTGGAGTTACCTTTGGTGACAGTTCTCTTGGACCAGGTCCTCTATCTAAATTCTTTTAGGCACTTAAGGGGAGGTAAAAGCTATTCCTGAGTCTTTTGGGCCTTGACTGACTTCAGCTCAAAGTAATCCACATGCCCAAATAGCACATTTTGGGGAGGCTTGTTCTGAACCCCTTCAATATGAACATAAATGAATTTTCCTAGAGAAAATAAGATCCTCAAACATATGTGAAAAAGCAGGTAGAAAAAAAGCACGGCATCATACGCATACTTTATTTTTAAATTCCATGTGGGCTATTGTTCTTTTCAAATCTGAACTACTGTGACCTCTTGTTTGCAACAGATCATATATATTGAATAATAATATTTTAAACTCAAGCCTCAAGTGAAACTTTAAAAGATGTTCTAAGAACAAAATTAATTAATTCACATGTACCCCATCTGTATTTTTATTTAGACTGATGGTGGATAATTTAAAGAGACAAATAAAAAATTTTGATGTGAACTTTTTTCAGATTAAATAAATATTAAGCCATAAACATTTTTTAGCTTCCTAAAACAAAAACAAAAACAAAAACACAACAACAAAACATATACACATATACGTAAACATGCATACATGCGCACACTATTCTGTTCTTTAAACCTGGACTTTTTTTTAATCATTTGTTTTTCTACTTTTGATAAGTGTGGTTACAAATACTTCCCTCTTAAACCCTCTAGAAGAAAAAAAGCACTGCCAGAACAGTAAATATGGTTATGGGCACTGAATCAGGATGACTGGGGGAGATGGAATTGGTAAATGAGAGGCTTGCCACATAACTTGTATCAAGACACCTGCTATTTAGCTTTAACCAACTGGTTCCTAGTAGGGGTTGGAGAATAATGCCAAATCTTCTGACTTAATTAAGAAAAAAACGACCTTTTTGGGGAACTCTTCTGAATTTTAGATGTGTGCAACTGTAGGAGTCACAAGCTCTTAACCTTCTGGCCAAATAGTACAAGTGTACTGCCTGATCCCTTTGTGGCTGGATTATGCCATGTGACCAGGTCTTCTCAATGATTCGTTAAGCCAGATTTTCATTGTGGGTGTCTGACCTTCCAAAGCTCTTTTCTCTCTGCTATAGCAATTAATAATACCCCAGATAGTGGCTGCTTTATCAAGGCGGGTGCAGAGTGAAGGCAATTCAGTGCAACTGTCCTCCTGTGATACATGTGCTACGTGAGTGAAAGATAAAATTTTGTTATTTTATACTACTGAGGGGTGTGTGTGTGTGTGTGTGTGTGTGTGTGTGTGTGTGTGATTGTGATAGCTATAAAGAGCTTATCCTGGCTGATATAGCCACTAACTCAGTTAAAAACACAACACAGCAGTATGTGGACTAACACAAAGTCACATACCAATGTGGGCCAGGATTCACCAAAGGACCATCAGTTTTTAGTCTGAAACACACTGAATGTGCTTAATAAGAGAGTTCATGTGATTTGGGTTCAATAAACAAACTAAATGTTAGATTGCTACAAAGAATATATGATCTTGACATTAACTAGAGAAGAAAGAATGTAAAGAGGAGGGTAAGGGAGGAGGAGACAGAGGAAGGAAGGAAAGGGAGTAGGGAGAAGAGGAAAACAACAAAAAAATACTTAGAATGAAAAGCAGACAAAATAAAAAATTGACTAGGGTGACTAAACCTGATTAATATTCTAAAACAGTTAAGTCTGTTCAGAAGCCCATGTGGGCACCCATCTGACTGTCTACAACAACCCTTCCCAAATATACCTAGGGCCTTTCTGAAGCTTTCTTCTTCCATATGTAGCCTGAGTTGTTGTTGTTGTTTAATGTTTATTTATTTACTTTTGAGAGAGCACAAGTGAGGGAAGCACAGAGAGAATCTGAAGCAGGCTCCAGGTCGACCTGTCAGTGCAGAGCCAGATGCAGTGCTGGAACCCATGATCCACAAGATCATGACCTGAACAGAACTCACTTAACCAAGGGAGCCACCCAGGTGCCCCTATTTATAGCCTGAATTTTAAACTTTTCCACCCCTCCTTTCCCCCAATAAACTTCTAGGTCTTAGTTCCCCTCTGGAAAACCAGTCAGCTCTTTATAAGACATTTACATTGTTTAGAGTAATGTATTTGTGGCTATTAACATATTGTTCCTCTTTACCATAGTATTTTGATTTTTCAAACATAGCCTTTATGTATAAACTCACAGCTTGGAGAAGTGAAAGTACACAGCTTAGTAGCTGAAGGTACAGATTTGAGAGTCAGCCTGCCTGATTTCCATATCTATAGTGTGTAGCCTTGGGAAAATAATATTTTGCTACTTTTCCTCCATTTTCGCATCTGCAAATGAATGATAAGAGTATCTATCTTACTTAGTTCTGTTAAGTATTTACAACAGTGCCTAACACATGGTAAGTGCCATACAAACGTTTGTTAAATAAATGAGCAAACAAATAAGTAAATATATACATGCTGGGAATATTAGATTTCAGATTACTGTGAAATATTGGCTGAGAAAGGGAGGAGTGGAGTAACTTTGAACTTCTTCCAAGTCTCATGGTATACAACTTACATGCCTTATATTCAACTTACTCATTATTCTCAACAGTAAGAGTCAGAGTTGTTATTTCATCTAAGCGGATATTCCTACATGAAGCTTCAACTATGGGTGGTAAGAACTGAATCACTGATAGTCATTTCCGTTTTGATACAACAGATGGGATACAACATTTAACAATAACACCTAAAAAGAGAGAGAAAACCTACTCAGAAGCTAAACAAAACATCTCTTGCTATTGTCAATATACTTGAAAAGATCTAACCCAGCTCAAGCTTTGCCTCATTGCTTAAATTCCAGTGCAAAGAAAAACCATGTCATTTCAATAAGTCTTTGCTGTTAACTTAGAAAATGATTTGGTATTTCAGTTTATTTCAAGCATAAAATTTAAGGTATGCCTTCTATCAAAAGACTACTTTCTCATAAAACATCTTTCCCAGTGTGTTCTGTATTCACGTTATACTATAAAAGTCAAGTATGTGTTGACTCTTTCTACACTCTGAGCTGTATTTACAGACTTCCCCTTGACAATCACCAACAAAACAGAAGAAGCTGCTTCTCTGCCCCTCACCATTCCTCAACCTCACTGGCTTTATGGTGTCCTTGTTGTTTTACTGAGATAACCATTAAAGGGTGGTTCACAAGCCTATGCAGTCAATCTGTGCCTCCAAATCGCCTCTTCCCTCCTAACTTAACTCTTCTTCCAGCAGAGGATGGAGAGGTGTATACACAGAACTTAGAGGAATGTTTGGTTTCTTCAACAAATTTGGAAAACAGATTCTGCTTGATTTTTCTGAGTTTAAGACTCTCTGGGTGGTAATCTCAGGAAACATATTTACAAGTAATGAAGGAAACAATTCTCAAACAACCTGTGGAAATTTTCAGAATTGAGAATTAATTCAGATGTTCAAAAAGGAAACCTCGGAAGAAAACTACAAACCAGCCATTCAGTATATTACACTTAATGTAGATTCTTTCTGTATCCATCTGTGAATCTCATTTATCTCCTGGAATAAACAAAGTCTCATTATGAAATTACTACTTTATATCTTTTGCTTTCATTTTCTCCAGACTTGGCCTTATTGGCAATGCCTAAGAGTATTGGTAGGCTTGAATGCCTATCTACCTTTCTTCGAAGTTGTGTATTTAAAACTGAAAACAATTCTGTGGGGTAACTACTTCTAAGCCCTACAATATCACAGTCATATTTCTTTGCTTTATGAAATAGATTTCCAATTGTTGTCTGAAATCTTTACAAATGTCTTTAAACCATACACGTCCCAGAGACAAAGGCACAGGAAATACAGCTTTTTGATAATGAACACTAAATTACTCAATCACCAATGTAATCATGTATTTTATTTGGAATGCTGTATGAAATATAAAAAAGCTAAAACTTTTTCTGAAGTTTTTTTTTTTTTATACTTTTTCATGCTAGTCAATACCCAAATACAAAGAAATTTAAAGCTACCAAGCTACCAATCACAACTCAAATGACAAAACAAAACAAAACAAACCTTGAACTGTTTTGTTAGACTAACAGGCTAGTAACGCATTTTTGGAACTAGATGTCAGCTATATTTTTTTGTGCAATATTTCACATTTTACATGTATACAGGCAAGAGCTTCTTCTGCCTTTAATGCATTCACTCTTTCATTCAACATTCAACAGGACAGCCCTATTAATTCTTCCTCCAAACTGCAAATACATTCATTTTAATGAGAGGAATCGAAAGCCCCATGGGAAACACTGAAATAAAAGCCATTTTCCTTACAACAGAAGCAGAGATTTTAAAAAGTGATTCTCAGGGGCGCCTGGGTGGCGCAGTCGGTTAAGCGTCCGACTTCAGCCAGGTCACGATCTCGCGGTCCGGGAGTTCGAGCCCCGCGTCGGGCTCTGGGCTGATGGCTCGGAGCCTGGAGCCTGTTTCCGATTCTGTGTCTCCCTCTCTCTCTGCCCTTCCCCCGTTCATGCTCTGTCTCTCTCTGTCCCAAAAATAAAATAAACGTTGAAAAAAAAAAAAATTAAAAAAAAAAAAAAAAAAAATGATTCTCAGAACTCTGTGTGGGGAAAGAGGTATGCAGAAGTTGAATTCCTATATCACTCCACTCACTTTCTTTTTTTAAAGTTGTAACTAATAAATTACTCAACTGTTTAAAGGAAGAGTCAGGGGTGCCTGGGTGGCTCAGTCTGTTGAGCGATCAACTCTTGATTTCGGCTCAGATCATGATCCCAGGGTCGTGGATTGAGCCTTGCATTGGGCTCCATACTAAATGTGGAGCCTACTTAAGATTCTCTCTCTCTCTCTCTCTCTCTCTCTCTCTCTCTCTCATTGTCTCTGCCTCTCCTGCCTCCACACATGCAAATTCACTCTCTCTAAAATAATTTTTTTTAAAAAAGGAGAGCCAAGGAAACTTACAGAAAGCTTATAAAATTACATGGACACTTCTTTGCCCATTATGCAATGGCCATTACAGAGGCAAATGTTTCATTTTCCATTATACCCATGTCAAAGAGAATCACCTACAGGGCTGCATAGAATAATAAGGTCACAGCATGAAGACCAGGCACACACAGAGCCCTCACAAGTTATAGGATTAGTTAAGGTCTCATGGCCTCTCGAGACCTGTCTAAACAGTCAGCCTTGCCAATCTGAAGTAAAACAGCAAGAATAACCATGAGAACCAGAAAGAAAAGGAAAGCTATAGCTGGCAGGAAGACAGGTGTAAGAATTGGCTGTCAGAGTAAGAGTACCAGCAGTACTTCATATCAAGCGCTTAATACTCTCACTAGCTCTAGGCCTGGAAGAAGCTGGGTTAGATCAAACACAGGCAGGGAATCTGAAACATAGAAGATCTGAAGGTTCTTGAAATATTTGCAGATATGGAATTTGTGCATTCATTGAACATATTATTCAGTGCCTACTATCATAGAGAGTGCTGAGATGACAAAGACAAAACAGATGTGGTCTTTTCCTCAAAGAACAGTGAATTGAGGAAGTCGGGCTAGTTAAGGGACACTTAAAATATAGCCCAATAATATCTGTGATGAAAGAAAGTGCAAAATGCTTTGAGAAGCAAACCAATTCAAGCTGAGATTATAGACAATTCTTCCCAAAGGCCTAAGATGTCTTGAAGAACAAAAGAGATGTTATTTTTTACAATACATGTCTATTTATTTGTCCCACAAGTAAATTGTAAATTTAGTCCAACTAAAGAGGGGCTTAGAACCAGGACAGTCTAGGGGAAACTGATATGAGGCCATGAAAATACCTACAGCACATCTAGAGGCCTCTACAGAATCTGGTGTCTGGACACAGGATGGAAATAGTTGAAGAGGAAACTCAAGAGACTGTGATGGTCCGGTTATGAATGGTTTGGGGCACCAAGCACAAGAGTTTGCTTTTTTATTCTGCAGACTGTGGGGAAACATTGAGAGGTTTTAGGCAGCAGAGTGAAATGATTAGATGTGTGTTTCAGAGCAACTTTTCTGGCAGCCTCAGGAAGAACAGATGGAGGAGGAAGGGGATGATCTGCATGGTGATAAGTTAAGAGGCTACCACATGGAGAAGACTTGAGAGATTAAAGCAGAGTGGTAACTGTGAGCATGGAATGAGGGGACACATTCATGATTCTTAGGAGGCTGAATCAATAGGGTTTGGTGATGGATTATAGAAGGGAAAGAAGAAGCTTCATATGGCTATTGGATTTCTTATTAGGATGTGTCATTCACCCACTTAGAATATATAGGAGGAGGAGCATGGTGGAAGGGGGAAGAATAGAAGATTGATTTAGAAGTCCCTGTGGGGTGTTCAAAAAGAACTGGTATTGAACATTTGGATATAAATATTTAGAGTCCAGAGAAGCAGTCTAGGCCAGAGATATGCATTTGGCTGTTATTCTAAGCATGGGATTAGCATGAAGACATACAAGAGAATATGGGTACAAGAAGAGCAGAGGGCCTAAGAAGGAGCCATGCAAAACAAGGGTGTTTTGCATGCCTCATTTAGGGATATTGTGAAGCCAGCTCCAGGCTCAAAAGGGCATGAAAAAGTTAAACATAGGGTTACCATGTGATCCAACTATTCCACTCCAGAAATATTACTGAAAAGAAATTTAAAAATGGTCACACAAAAACTGTACTTGAATGTTCTTAGTAGCATTATTCATAATAGCCAAGAAGTTGAAACAACTCAAATGTCCAGAACTGATGAAAGAGTAAGTAAAATGTGGTGTTTCTGCACAATGGAGTATTAATGAAAGGAAGTCCTGATGCATACGACAACCTGGATGAACTCAAAAACATTACGCTACCTGAAAGAAGCCAGCCACTCACTGCATGATTCTATTTACATGAAATGTCCAGAAAAGGCAAATCTATGCAGATGGAAAGTAGTTTCTTGGTTACCTAGGCTGGGGAGATGGAAGGAGTGAGGGAGGGTTTCTCTCTGAGGTGATGAAAACCTTCTAAAATTGACTGTAGCAATGGCTGCATGATTCTATGATTGCATGAAAAGTCACTGAACATGAGTAAATTTAAATAAGGTTGTTATGTGTGTGATATCTTAATAAAGCTGCTAAAAGATGGTAGGAAAGGACACTTGAAAGTATAGATAAGATGAATCTAAGTACAAAGGCTTAAAACTTATAAAAATCTCTCTGAAGTTTGATCTATGGAAAAGTAATCTTCCACCCATTGCCACAGACACTAGAAGACATCAGGATAGGTAAATACCGGGGTAGAGGAACAAAGCAGTCTAATCAGTCTAACGAGGATTCCTCACCTATTTGGTGAAAGCAAAGTCCAATGAATAGTCAGGGAGGCTGCTTGGTGGTGAATATTAATCAAAGTAACATTTTCAAACAATTTAGGCTACTCCACATGTAAATATAAAACGTTTCAGAAGCTGACCTTTGCATTTTTGCACGTGCTACTTTACCGGGGAGAAAATCCACACTGGGAGACTACGGATTGTTCAGACTCTCACCCCTGCGAGGCCCTCATTTCCTTCACCACTGTAAGGGTTTCTGTAAGAAGTGGAGAGAATGGGCATCAATTTCCCAATTGGCCCAGTTTACTAATTTGCTTCTCAAAATGTCTGTAAGGAAAATTATAAAGCACTGAACAGGGTATCCAACTTGAAAACAGTCCTCTCTACTTTTTTATTTCTGCAAGGCAGTATCATTAGCTCTGTCTGGTTTCTTTTCCTGAAAGAGCCTTGCTCCTCACACCTTTGCAACATTACTCATGATCTACCCCCTTGTACCTGCCCTCCTTTCCTCTTCATATTCTACACTTCCTTCGGAGCTAATAGCAACATGGCTCTGATCTTATTGGGGCCCACAACAATTTCTCTCTCCATCAAATTCCTAGTACATTTACAGGTAAGATCTCACCACTTGGTACTCTCTGACTTAGGTGTGTGTTTTATCTTCATAGCCAGGACCCAAGTGGTTCAACAGCAGACAAGATGATTCTCTATGTTCTCGATAATATCCAGCATACTGTGTGAAAGTAACAGATTCTTATTAAATATCTAATTATGGCACAAAGCAAAATAATTTTTAAGTTATCGATGTCCTAAACTTATTTCCTACATATATTAAAAATAATTGACTGAAAGACAAATGCCATATGATTTCACTCATATGTGGAACTTAAGAAACAAAACTAATTAACATGGCGGGGGGTGGGGGGAAAGAGAGGAAAACCAAGAAACAGACTCTTAATGATAGAGAACAAACAGGGTTGCTGGAGGGGAGGTGGAAAGGGGATGGCCTAGATGAAAGATGGGTATTAAGGATGGCAATTGTGTTGAGCACTGGGTGTTTTATGTAAGTGATGAGGCATTAAATTCTACATCTGAAACTAATATTACACTGTATGTTAACTATCTGGAATTTAAATAAAAACTTAGAAGAAAAATAATAAAAATAATTTACTGATGTATCAAAATGCATCAAAGTTACTGAATACTCGCTGTGTGCAGAGATTCTGTGAAATTCTATAAGTACATGATCTAATCTTACTCTCTTAACAGTCCTATAAGGCAGTTAGTCTTACCATCTTTATTTTGCAGATAAAACAAATAGAAGTTTGATGTGTTTATATAATTTGTCCAAGTTCACAAGGATTTCTGCATATTAAATTCAATACATTTGATAGAATATTTGTTCTTTTACCTTCTAATATTGGTCAAAAGACTTCTAATCAAATACTGGAAGATATAATCACTCAGAGTCAGGAAGATCTGTGTTTAAATCCTAAACTCACAGAATCATTGTTTATTCAAATATACAATGAGGTTAATAACATCTGATTCACAGGGGCATGCGAAATTCATACATCAAAAGTTCCCAGCTACAAGAGGAAAATAATATTATTTCTTTCTCAATCTACTTTAATCATAAATGTTTTCAGGAATTTACCATTATTTTTGGAAGTAAACATATCAGTAATTCCAGAAGTGTTAAGGAATTTTTCAGGATATTAGTGCAGATTTATATTTACAACAGTTGTAGGATGTTAAGCTTTTCTTCAAAGAGATGAATTAAGCCATCTTGTTCTTATTAAAGGCCAAGGTGAGAATTCTACCAGTCATTATATGTCATCTCTGATTTGTTCCTAAATACAGAGTAATTCTCAATTTCTTCAGCAAATAACTCCACAATGAGAACTTGAAAGTGACAGTTAAGGTAAAGTACACAATTTTTGTGAGCAGGTATGTGTCTCTATGAGTGCAAAGAAGGATGAGGAAACAAAGATGCTATCTAGTACAATTCTTTAAGGCATACCTCTTTGGCACTGAATTCTTACCCAAAAAATATCCTTCAGAATCTAAATTCTTTATTCATTTATTCCCCTTTGGGAACAAATCAAGTGAACTGCCCTACCAATAGTGTATAAAGTCTGAACAATGATGATCTTTTCAAAATATGATTAGACTTGTAGAGCTGTAAAATAAAATGCTTTCAACTGTGTTTGTAACCAGCCTGCTTCCCTAGCTGAATCTGGGCAAGGTGCTCTGGTTGAAATCCAGCCAGAAAACCCACTATATCCTAGAAAGGACTTCTAAACTGCAGCATGGCTTATAGAGGGAAATACCTTGTATGGAAGTTTGCCTCATTTTCTTAGGGCTCTGTCTAATCCTGCTGATAGATTACATAACATGATTAACTGCGTTTTGTTTTTACTGCAGGTTCAAAACTATTTATTGATTTACCACTACATGACCATATTAAGCAGTGTTCTCCAGAGAAACAGAACCAACAAGATATATGTATAGGAAGAGTTTTATCGTGAAGAACTGGTTCACACAATTACACTGTAAAGTCCCATGATCTGCTATCTGTAAACTAGAGACCCAGGAAAACTGGTGGTATAATTCTAGTCTCAATCTGAAGGCTTAAGAACCAAGGGAGCTAGCTGATGGTATGAATTCCAGTCCAAGGGTAGGAAAAGACCAATGGCCCAGCTCAGCTGGCAGGCAGGAAGCAAAAAGGAGGAAACTCTTCCTTCTTCTGACTTTTTGTTCTATTCAGGCACTCAAAAGACTGAATGATGACCACTGATGTTGTTGACTCTTGAACAACATGGGGGTTAGGAGCACTGACCCGTCCTGCAGTCAAAAATGCACATATAACTTTCAACTCCCCCCAAATTAACCACTAATAGCCTACTATTGATTGGGAGCCTTACCAATAACATAGTCAATTAACACATATTTTGTACCTTATATGTATACTATACTAACACAATAAAGTAAGCTAGAGAAAAGAATATGTTATTAAAGAAATCAAAAGGAAAAAAAAAGTACATGTACAGTACTGTATTTATATTTTTTAAAAAATCCACATGTAAGTGGACCTTCACAGTTCAAACCCGCATTGTTCAAGGGCTAAGTGTACTTTGAGTCTACAGATCCAAATGATAATCTCACCCAGAAACACTCTCACAGACACATTCAGAAATAATGTTTGATCTGTGCAACTCTTGGCCCAATCAAGTTGACACCTAAAATTAACCACCGTAACAAAAGTATTGTGAGCATACATCAGTGCATAAGAAAGAATTAGCTTCCCTCCTGATGCTTAGAGTGTTGTTGAGAAAATACATAGCTGATGATCATGTAATTTATTGTCCACAGTGGGACACTCTTTAGAATGGAAAGGGATAATCGCTTCTCGGCCTTTTGGCTAAGATCAAGTGTAGAATGGAAAGGGATTCTATTAATAATTAAGCTGGGGCAAAACTGTCCGGGAAAAAGTAAAATATATATTCATATATTTACCCTTTTACATAAGTAGGCATAAAAATTTTATTCAAAATATGACAAGAGTGGGGGTGCAACCCTAAAAATAGTTGGGTTTTTCTTCATATGGATCTTTTAAAACTTTGTTCCTCTACAACCGTATGAAATTCTGGCAGGTCCTGTAGCTTCTCCTATCTTCTTTAGTCACTAGGACAGCTTGTTTCAGTAATTTGAATATCTTTTCCAGTACCATAATTAAAACTCCAATTTCAATTTCCTTAACAGTGGTTCTCTGTTGGGAAAGATGTGTGAAAGAGGAGGGGTATTCTGCCTTCAGGGAATATTTGGTAATTTAGAGACATTTTTAGCTGTCACAGCTGGGAAGAGTGGATGCTACTTGCATCTAGTGAGTAGATGCCAGGATGGATGCTAAGCATTCTACAATAACAGCACAGTCTCCCACAATAACAAATTACCTATCCCCAAATCTCAGTAATGCCAAGTTTAGGAAACCCTGCACTAGGATAACTGCTCTATACAAGTGGGAGCTTACTTTGGACCTGAAAATCCTTAAAGGCAGTGGAGGAATGTTAAATTCTTCCTTCTCCCTTAGCTTCAATTCCCTACCCCTACTTTCAGTGGTTTCTGGTCCTCAGAATTCAGATTCAGGCCCAGGAGAATAAGGGATCAGGGATCAAGGGCATATTCCTACAACTGTCACAGTTATAATCTGGAACTTTTCTCTTTGGTATGTGGTGAACACATAATTGCTGTAAGCGTTTGCATGAATGTTGTTACTTTAGACAATGTGAAGATAATTAACAGTGGGCAATGCCTCTCAAGGTCTAAAGATTATCAAATGTTGATTAAGTTCAGTAAGAGAGAAGTCCTTGATG
The DNA here is from genome assembly GCF_007474595.2 of Lynx canadensis. Classification (NCBI taxonomy): domain Eukaryota; kingdom Metazoa; phylum Chordata; class Mammalia; order Carnivora; family Felidae; genus Lynx; species Lynx canadensis. The sequence continues at coordinate 61,606,419 of NC_044311.2, read as the reverse complement.
ACCTTAGTTGGGCTATATACAGGGTGAGAGTTGCAAGAAGCCAGATTAAAGAAGGAGCAAGAAATAAAACATAGGGACAGTGATTCCATAAAATCATTTTTCTAGGCATTTGGCTCAAGAACACAGAGGAGATTAAACAGAGGGGAGGGAACAAGATGGTGGAACTACATTAAATTTCTGCTTATCTCATCCCTGAAATGCAACTAGATCAGAAACAAGCCATTTTGCACAGCTAGAAAATTGATCTAAGGATTAACACAACAACCTGCATAACTTGAGCCACAGAACTCAGCAGGTACATTGTATGGAGAGGTGAACTGGGGGACAGAAAAACTGCAGAGGGTAAAGAGTTATTTTTGTTTGAGAAGAGAGGGCAGAGATGAGGAGAAAGTATGGGAAAAGTACTACCCCTGGAAGCAGGTGGAACGAAAGGGAAAGAGTGGAAGCATCCACAAGGGCCAGAACAAGAAAGGGGAAAAGGAAAAAGGAAAGAGTTTCAACACCATTAGGACTCTATAAACAGGGAAGCACAGAGTAGGAAATTCCATAGCTTGATACCTGGCAGTGCTATGGTGGCAAGGCAAATCCCAGGAGCAGACTGAGAGGTCTGAGGGCCCTTGGGCCACAGTGGAGAGGCGACACCCCTGCTAGGAGGACATTTGGTAGAGGCTGTGTAGCCTCTGCATGGGAAAGGGTCCCAGCAGACCCCAGAGAAAAGCAATGTTTGCTGATGTTGGAACAAGGATGCTAGGGTGTGATGAAGCCTGGCGCCACTTGTGTGCTGTGATTTGCCATAGTCTCCTGAACCATTGCTACTATACAATTGCATGAACTTTTTCTGGGGCAGGTTGACACCTGGATGCAGTCTCTGGGTCTCTGTAGTGGTGCGGTTGCATAAGCATTCTTGGGGGCAACCCAGCACCTGACCATTGCTCGGCAAGACTCTCCCCAAGAGAGTCAGAGCAGGCCCAAACCACAGGGCCCTCAGAAGTGAGCGGTTTGGAAACACAGCCCCATCTGAGATAAAATTCAGGAGAGAGGTGCCACCTGGTATGCTGACAGCTTGGTCACAGACAATGTAGAAGCAGGGAGTGGATGGAAGCAGGAGACAAAGGAGAGGTGCCTGATGGCTGGTCACTGAGAGAACAGAGTTCTGAGGCTGGAGTCTGGAAAGCTGTGTGACATCATTTTCACCTCTCTTGTGCCTTCACATACACGAACACCACACTGAACCACCCCAGTAAGCTAAGCATTGCCACCTAGTGGAGAATGGAGCTGTTCAACCAAGCCCAGTTCAAGTGCACCAACCAATTCCTAGAGGACTACCACAAGTCTCTCGGCCTGCTTAGTTTACAGATTATAAAGTGTTTCATACTTTGACTTAGCGGGAATTAGATGTAATTTCATTCAGATTTCATTCTGTTCATTGGACCATCAATTCATTTTTTTTCTTTTTCTTTTCTTATTCTTGGATACAGAAAGAGAAAAAATTATTTGTATTTTCTATTTATTTTTTTAATTTTTACTATATTTTCTATTTTTTGTAAGTTTTTTATCCTATCCTTTCTTCATTTCATTTTATTCTATTTATACTTTTTAAATTGTTAAACGTTTTCTTATTTTTTTTCCTTTTTTCCTTTTTTTTCTTTTTCTTTTCTTTCCATTTTTTCTCTATTCTATCAAGGTCAAAAACCAGACCAAAACACACCAAGGATCTAGCTTTCTTTATTTGTCTTTTTGTTGTTGTTGTTTTTAATTTTGTAATTCTTATTTTTTTTATTTTATTAATTCTTTCTCTTCCTCCAAAATGATGAAAAGAAGGAATTCACCCCAAAAGAAAGAACAGGAAGAAATGACAGCCAGAGACTCAATCAACACAGATATTAGCAAGATGTCTGAACTAGAATTTAAAATCATGATAATAAGAATACTAGCTGGAGTTTAAAGAAGCATAGGGGCACCTGGTGGCTCAGTCAGTTGAGCATCTGACTTTGGCTCAGATCATGATCTCAGAGTTCATGAGTTTGAGCCCTGCACTGGCCTGTGGGCTGACCACTCAAAGCCTGGATCCTCCTTTGGATTCTGTGTATCCTTCTCTCTCTGTCCCTTCCCCACTAATTTTCTGTCTCTCTCTTTCAAAAATAAATAAATATTAAAAAGAAAGAAAGAAGTAAAAAAGCATAGAATCCCTTTCTGCAGAGATAAAGGAAGTAAAATCTAGTCAGGACGAAATTAAAAATGCTATAACTGAGATGCAATTTCGAATGGCTGTCACAGCAGCACAGATGGATGAGGCAGAGCAGCGAATCAGTGATACACAAGACAAAATTATGGAGAATAATGAAGCAGAAAAAAGGAGAGAAATTAAGGCAAGAGGTCATGATATAAGAATTACAGAACTCAGTGACTCATTAAAAAGGAATAGCATCTGAATCATAGGAGTCCCAAGAGAAAGAGAGAGAAAAAGGGGTAGATATGTGAGCAAATCAGAGCAGAAAACTTTCCTATCCTGAGGAAAGACACAAACATCAAAATCCAGGAAGCACAAAGAACTCCCATTAGATTCAATAAAAACTGACCATCAACAAGGTATATCAGTGTAAAATTCACAAAATACACAGACAAGGAAAAAATTATGAAAGCAGCAAGGGAAAACAAGTCTTAACCTATAAGGAAAGACAGATCAGGTTCACAGCAGACCTATCCACAAAAATGTGGCAGGCCAGAGAGGAGTGGCAGGATATATTCAATGGGCTGAATCAGGAAAATATGCATACGAGAATTCTTTATCCACCAAGGCTGTCATTCAAAATAGAAGGATAGCTAAAGAGTTTCCCAGACAAACAAAAATTAAAGGAGTTTGGGACCACTAAACCAGCCCTGAAAGAAAATTTAAGAGGGACTCTCTGGGGGGAGATAGGATGAAACAAAACAAAAAAGAGACCAAAAGAGACAAAGACTAGAAGGGACCGGAGAACATCACCAGAAACTCCAACTCTATAGGCAACAGTGTAGAAATAAATTTATATCTTTCAGTACTCACTCTAAATGTCAATGGAGTAAATGCTCCAATCAAAAGACATAGGGTAATAGAATGTTTAAGCAAACAAGATCCATCTATATGCTGTTTACAAGACCATTTTAGACCTAAAGACACCTTCAGATTGAAAGTAAGGGGATAGAGAACCATCTATCATGCTAATGGTCACCAAAGTAAGCTAGAGTAGCCATACTTATATTAGATAATCTAGATTTTAAAATAAATATTGTAGCAAGAGATGAGGAAGGGCATTATATCATAATTAAGGGGACTATCCACCAAGAAGAGCTAATACTTGTAAATATTTATGCCCCCAATTTGGAGAAATCCAAATATATAAATCAATTAATCACAAATATAAAGAAACTCATTGACAATAATACCATAATAGTAGGGGACTTCAAGACCCCACCTACAACAATGAACAGATCATCTAAGCAGAAAATCAACAAGGAAACAGTGGCTTTGAATGACACACTGGACTGGATGGACTTAACAGATATATTCAGAACACTTAATCCTAAGGCAGCAGAATACAAATTCTTCTCAAGTGCACATGGAACATTCTCCAGGAAAGATCACACACTGGGACACAAATCAGCCCTCAACAAGTACAAAAAGATCAAGATCATATGTGCATATTTTCAGACCACAGTGCTATGAAACTCCAATTCAACCACAAGAAAAAATTTGGAAAGACAACAAATACTTAGAGATTAAAGAATATCCTACTAAAGTATAAATGGGTTAACCAATAAGTTAAAGAGGAAATTAAAAAGTACATGGAAGCCAATGAAAATGATAACACCACAGCCCAAAACCTCTGGGATGCAACAAAGGCCGCCACAGAGGGAAGTATATAGCAATCCAGGCCTTCCTAAAAAAGTAAGAAAGGTCTCAGATACACAACCTAACCTTATACCTTGAACAGCATGGAAAGAACAGCAAATAAAACCCAAAACCAGCAGAAGAGGGGGAATAATAAAGATTGGAGTAGAAATCAATTCTATTGGAACTGAAATAACAGTAGAACAGATCAATGAAACCAAGATCTGGTTCTCTGAAAGAATTAACAAAATTAATAAACCCCTAGCCAGTTTGATAAAAAGAAAAAGGAAAGGACCCAAATAAATAAAAGCAAGAATGAAAGAGGAGAGATCACAACCAACACTGCAGAAATAAAAACAACAATAAGAGAATATTATGAGCAATTACATGCCAATAAAATGGGCAATCTGCAAGAAATGGACAAATTCCTGGAAACATCAATTACAAAAACTGAAACAAGAAGAAATAGAAAATTTGAACAGATCCATAACCAGTAAAGAAACTGACTTAGTAATCAAAAAACAAGAATCCAGGGCCAGATGGCTTTCCAGGGGAATGCCACCTAATATTTAAAGAAGAGTTAACAGGGGCGCCTGGGTGGCTCAGTCGGTTAAGTGGCCGACTTTGGCTCAGGTCATGATCTCACGGTCCATGAGTTTGAGCCCCACGTCAGGCTCTGTCCTGACAGCTCAGAGCCTGGAGCCTGTTTCAGATTCTGTATCTCCCTCTCTCTGACCCTGCCCCATTCATGCTTTGTCTCTCTCTGTCTCAAAAATAAAATTAAAAAACGTTAAAAAAAATTTAAAAAAATAAAGAAGAGTTAACACCTCTTCTTTTGAAGCTGTTCCAAAAAATAGAAATGGAAGGAAAACTTCCAAACTCATTCTACAAGGCCAGCATTACCTTGATTCCAAAACTAAAGACCCCACTAAAAAGGAGACCTATAGACCAATTTCCCTGATGGACATGGATGCAAAATTTCTCAACAAGATACTAGCCAACCAGATCCAACAATACATTAAAAGAATTATTCACCATGAGTAAGTGGTATTTATACCTGGAATGCAGGTTCAGTATCTGAAAATCTGTCAATGTGATACATTACATTAATAAAGAAAAGACAAAAACCACATGATCCTCTCAATAAATGCAGAGAAAGCATTTGACAAAATACAGCATCCTTTCTTGATAAAAACCCACAAGAAAGTACGGGTAGAAGGATCATACCTCAATATCATAAGAGCCATATATGAAAGTCCCACCACTAATATCATAGTCAATGGGGAAAAACTGAGAACTTTTCCCCTAAGGTCAAGAACACCACAGGGATGTCCACCCTCACCACTGTTATTCAACATAGTATTGGAAGCCCTAGCCTCGACAATCAGAAAACACTAAGAAATAAAAGGCATTCAAATCGACAAGCAGGAACTCAAATTTTCACTCTTCACAGATGACATGATACTCTGTATGGAAAACCCAAAAGATTCCATCAAAAAACTGCTAGAACTGGGGTGCCTGGGTGGCTCAGTCGGTTAAGCGTCCGACTTCGGCTCAGGTCACGATCTTGAGGTCTGTGGGTTCGAGCCCCATGTCGGGCTCTGTGCTGACAGCTCAGAGCCTGGAGCCTGTTTTGGATTCCGTGTCTCCCTCTTTCTCTGACCCTCCCCTGTTCATGCTCTGTCTTTGTCTCAAAAATAAATAAATGTTAAAAAAAATTTAAAAAAAAAACTGCTAGAACTGATCCATTAAGTTGGCAAAGTCTCAGAATATAAAATCAATGCACAGAAATTGGTTGCATTTCTTTACATCAATAATGAAGCAACAGAAAGAGAAATCAAGGAATCGATCCCATTTACACTTGCACCAAAATGATAAAATACCTAGAAATAAACCTAACCAAAGAAGTGAAAAATGTATACACTGAAATCTATAAGGGCATTACCCTTATGAAAGAAATTGAAGACACAAAAAATTGGAAAAATGTTCCATGCTCATGGACTAGAAGAACAAATACTGTTAAATGTCGATACTACCCAAAGTGATCTACATATTCAATGCAATCCTTATCAAAATAACACCAGCATTCTTCACAGAGCTATAGCAAACAATCCTAAAATTTGTATGGAACCAGGAAAGGCACCAAATAGCCAAAGCAATCCTGAAAAAGAAAACCAAAGTTTCGTGGTACTGGCACAAAAACAGACACTTATATCAATGGAACAGAATAGAGAACCCAGAAATGGACCCACAAACATATGGCCAACTAATCTTTGACAAAGCAGGAAAGAACATCCAATGGAATAAAGACAGTCTCTTCAGGAAATGGTGTTGGGAAAACTAGACAGTGACATGCAGAAGAGTGAACCTGGACCACGTTCTTACACCATACACAAAAATAAACTCAAAATGGATGAAAGACCTAAACATAAGGCAGGAAGCCATCAAAATGCTAGAGAATAAGGCAGGCAAAAACCTCTTTCACCTCGGCTGCAGCAACTTCTTACTCAACACGTCTCCGGAGGCAAGGGAAGCAAGGAAAAATAAACTATTGGGACCTCAAGGAGATAGAAATCTTCTGCATGGCTAAGGAAAGAATCAGAAAAACTAAAAGGCAGCCAACAGAATGGGAAAAGATATTTGCAAGCGATATATCGGATAAAGGGTTAGTATCCAAAATCTATAAAGAACTTATCAAACTCAACACCCAAAAAACAAATAATCCAGTGAAGAAATGGGCAAAAGACATGAATAGACACTTTTCCAAAGAAAACATCCAGATGGCTAACAGACACATGAAAAAATGCTCAACATCACTCACCATCAAGGAAATATAAATCAAAACGAAATGAGATACCACCTCACACTTGTCAGAATGTCTAAAATTAACAACCCAGGCAACAATAGATGTTGGTGAGGATGTGGAGAAAGAGGAACCCTTTAACACTGATGGTGGGAATGCAAACTGGTACAGCCACTCTGGAAAATAGGATGGAGGTTCCTCAGAAAATTAAAAATAGAACTACCCTATGACCCAGCAATTGCACTACTAGGTATTTACCCAAGGAATACAGGTGTGCTGTTTCAAAGGGGCACATGTACCCCAATGTTTATAGCGGTGCTATCGACAATAGCCAAAGTATGGAAAGAGCGCAAATGTCCTTCAAAAGATGAATGGATAAAGAAGATGTGGTATATATATACAATGGAGTATTACTTGGCAATCAAAAAGAACGAAATCTTGCCATTTGCAACTACGTGGATGGAACTGAGGGTATTATGCTAAGCAAAATAGCCAGAGAAAAACAAAATATATGACTTCACTCATATGTGGAATTTAAGATACAAAACAGATGAACATAAGGGAAGGGAAGCAAAAATAATATAAAAACAGGGAGGGGGACAAAACATAAGAGACTCTTAAATATAGAGAACAAACTGAGGGTTGCTAGAGGGGTTGTGGGGTGGGGTGATGGGCTAAATGGGTAAAGGGCATTAAGGAAGACATTTATTGGGATGAGTGCTAGATGATCTATGTAGGGGATGAATCTCTGGATTCTACTCCTGAAATCATGATTGCACTATGTGCTGACTAACTTGGATGTAAATTTAACAATACATTAAATAAATAAAATAAAATAATAAAATAAAATAAAATAAAATAAGTAAAATAAAATCAAACAAAACAGAGGAAACAGAAGTGCATGCAGGACTGGTATTGGGTTTTCAGAGGAGAGATTTGAACAAGTTTGAATTGATACAGGCAGAAAAACAGGGACTAAGGACAAAAGAAGAGGGAGAGAATGAGAATTTTAATAAAGCATGGTCCTTGAACAAATAGGAACAGGAAGGGAAAGTGTCCAGTCACATGGATCTGTTGGGCCAGAGAAGAGCAGGTCTCTTTTATCACTTTTTTATGACCTTGAATAGAACTAGTCTGGTTCTGTTTTATTTATACCTTTGAGTGAGGTTGTTCCTGGACTTAAGTCAATGAGACAGCCGCCTACATGATAATCTGAAAGGAAAATGGCCTGAAATTTTTGTCAGTAAAATAACTCCTTGGTGTTTCCAGGCTCTGCCTCCTGAAGGCTCTCTATTAAAATGTAAATAAGTTACCTGGAAATTCATCATCTGCAAATCCATTAATATATTTGGAAGGATTAGTTTATCAATTGGTCAGAACAAGTTCATTGTGAAAGTGTTGCCAGTGTGTGTATACATGTAACTACATGCCTCCATTTTAGTGAGAGAGGGTGATATTACAGAATAGACAAAGGAAACAAAGTCCGGTACAGAAAACACTAAGAGGATTGTGTCAGGAACAGTATAAAGACACTAAGAACCTAAAAAATAAAGGGCACAAAGGTATCTTCAGAAACACCTGCAGTATTAAATCCAATGGGAGAAATAAATGCAAAACCATGAGATGTCTACCAGATTCTGTAGCCGCACAACTGGGTTCATAACCCTGGCTCAGGGTGTGGCTGGCTTCTTCCAGAGGTCATCTGGATTTTCCATACACGATCAAAACATTTGACTGGCTGTCTGAGCAGAGGCTGCCATGGTCTACCATCAAGTCCCTGGCCCTGCTCAGGGCCTCAGACATTCAAACATTTAAACTTAAAGACCAAATACTCCCACCAAACCTCAATCCTCACCCCCTGCTATCCTGCTGCGGTGACACCACCTGTCTTCTCCTCTGTGCTCCCCCCATATTGACTGCCTACATGTGTCAGGCGTAGGAGCTTCTTTATAATACCGATTCTTATGCCACCTCATTTCTGGTATTTTGGATCCGGTAAAACTGAGGTGGAACCAAGTGTCAGCTCAGGCTGCTGTAATAAAATATCATAAACTGGATGGCTTAAACAACACAAATTTATTTCTCACATTTCTGAAGCCTAGGAAGTCCAAAATCAAGGTGCCAGCTGATTCAGTTCCTCGTGAGAGCTCTCTTTCCTTTCCGGCTTCCAGATGGCCCTCTTCTCTCTGTGTCCTCCCTCACAAGGCCTTCCCTTGGTGCAAACGGAAAGAAAGATCTCTCTCTCTTCATACAAGGTCACCAATTCTATCAGATTAAGACACCCGCCCCCACTTATGATCGCAATTAAAATTAATTATCTCCTAAAAGCCCTATCTCCGAATACAGTCACATTAAGGTTGGGGCTTCAACATATGAATGGGGAGAGGGGCTGGGGACACAATTTAGACCAATGCACTATGGAAATCCACATTTTCAGCCAGCTTCCTAGGTGAGTCAGAGGCAGACAGTCCAAGAACCTGGCTTTGACAGGCCCTGCTTTGCAATATATTCCCATGCATCCTTCCTAAAAGGAATACAAACTAAACCGTTACTGATTGCAATTCTAAAATATGTAATATAACGCCATAAACATAATTGCAACCACATGTCAGTGCTGATATGAATATTACACCTTACCTAGTGCAAGCCCTCAGACAGATGAGGAAACTGAAGTGAATGACACCGCGTAAATGAAAAATGTTTTCCTTGGGTAGGATATTTAGGTAACCTTTGAGAAGCATGGAGATGTGGCAACATCTTTAAAAAGTTACTAAATAAAATAAACATACTTCCAAACATTTACTTAAAAGAAACATTACAGTAGCAGAAACCGTTGCTAATTAAATGCAAATAGTTGGTTAATGTGTACAGCAATTATCTCTTACTCAACAAATTATATATGGAATATTGCATGCATCATTTCCTTCTTGAACGAAAACAAATTCTCTTAAATCCACAAATTATCCAACACAAATGGTCCAAACCCTTTGTTGATGGGCTAAAAGTCAGCTCAAATACTTCCATCCCTACCACATACTCATCTTCCTTAGTTACTCAGCACAATGTGCTTGAGTATTATCACAAATGTTTGCATCATTCAATTAACAGTACCATCATATATTTTCTTCTTCTCTCCAAATGTATTACCAAGCAAATACGTTAGCACATGAATGGGTCTTCTGGTATTTTTTTATCCAGAAAAGACTGAATGGTATCTTGTTAGTCTTCAAAACTAAGGAGCATGTAGGTTAGAATACTGTTCGCAGTTGAGCAGCCCAGAGTGACTGTGTGCAATGAGTAATGACAAGCATTTCTAGGCACTTAACTTGCCTCTACAATGTGAAATCTAAAAACTTCTAGGAAGTAATATGTTTCTATGCAAAGGATATGTGTGTTAATATATACTTTTTTGAAATGTCCATCTAGTTTAAACTGAGCCAAAGATGGTATTTTTGATACGCTACTGAAGAGACCTCCTGGGGTTGGGGGTGTGGGAATCTTTCTGATTCTGAGGATTCTTGGAGAAAAAAGGAAAGTTTTAACTGAGGAGTGCTAGGGATAGACAGAGGACCACCGTAATAAAGCAATTTACCATTAGCCATGAGAGCATGTTTCTTAAAATATAATATTTGCACAATCTTTATTAGAAATAGTAGGGATAGGATGCTTTTGAAAAATATAGACTCCAGACCCTGTAATCAGCTCCAAAATCTCTAGGATCAGGGCCAGGACTAAGTATTTTCTAACCAGATCTCCAACTGATTCTTATGCACACAAGAGCTTTACTCAACTGAGGGGGGAAATGAAAGAAATATACATGATCACCCTACTCCATCATGTCATCCATGATTCTGCAGCTTAAGTAAAACTTGAGGTTAGTCAACGAAGTACATGAATTCCAAGAAAAATAAAAATAATTTTTAAACTTAGACCCTCTACCACACCACTTAGACCCTAAGTCTCTTTTTTCACTAGCCCCAGATGCCTCTTAGGCACATGGTGATCTTTTAAACCATTAAATGATTATCAAAGTTGAATCCTTAACCACTATTAGGCTCTCCAAATGGATTAAAAATCAACCCAGTAAGCTTGTCCTCAAAGAAGAAGATAGTCTCTCTGCTTCTCTGTTTCTCTGGTCTCTTTTTCTCTCCCCTCTCTCATTCACAGAAGAGAATTTACCATTAGCCATGAGAGCACTGATGCCCAGTTCCATCAATTTTCACTTGCCTATGTGGCCTAGCTGCCTTTCAACATTCAATACCTGGTGACATTAAAAAGCTCCTCCTTATTGCACAGCATACATATTTCTATTTCCTCTATTCTAAGATGCATTTTTTTTACATTTTAATATTTCTGAAATTAGGATGCATCTTACAAATGTTTGGCCTTTTCAACGAACTATGAATTGCTCTGTCACTCCTTCCCTAAATTCTCCCACTGTGAGATTATAGCTGATCCTTTTTTCCATCCTTCCCTTTCCAAACCAATCTTAGAGCCCCTGAACTGTAAACATGGGAGTTTTATGCCAAGCAAACATGCTGCAAGACCAGATAGTTTTCTTTGCACCATTGCTTGTCTCTGATATTTGCCAGCCCAGGTAGTACAACCATTATAGACTCCTCTTTGTTTCAAGTTCGGTAGGACAGAGCCAGCAAACTCACCTGGCAGTCAGAGGCCCTTTAAAGAACTCTTGTAGTACATATAAAGTAGAATGATAACAAAACTTACTTTACTTGATTTTTCTTTCTTAGTGATACCTAAAATGGCGTGTCCTACATCTAATAGCATGTTAGTTCTGGCAAAATATAGGAGTAAGTGGCAAACTCTGTAAATGCAAATTTGAATCAATGGGATGGGAGGAACAAAAGGTCTTTAGCCCTCTTAAATGGGCTATGACACGCCACGCATACACAGAAAAGCTTAAGATTATTAAATTAAAAAATTTTATTTTATCTTTGCTGGTATAGTACCTGAAAGCTCCAACAGAAGCTGCTGCCATTTCTTAACTAGAGACTGGCCTTGAGGGGCGCCTGGGTGGCGCAGTCGGTTATGCGTCCGACTTCAGCCAGGTCACGATCTCGCGGTCCGTGAGTTCGAGCCCCGCGTCAGGCTCTGGGCTGACGGCTCAGAGCCTGGAGCCTGTTTCCGATTCTGTGTCTCCCTCTCTCTCTGCCCCTCCCCCGTTCATGCTCTGTCTCTCTCTGTCCCAAAAATAAAAAAAAAAAAAAAATAAAAAAAAAAAAAAAGTTGAGACTGGCCTTGATTTCATTTCTGGGGTACTGTCTCCATAGCTATGAATCCAATCATGCCACTGCTGTATTCATCAATACAGCCCTCACGGAAAAGAGAACCTCTGTTTCCAATCATGTAGCAGCTCTTCCATTAGGTTCTCCAAAGGTTCCCATTTTCGATGCTATCTTTGTTTCAATTGTCTCCCTTGATAAAACTGGACATATCTTTTCAGAGTTGGGTTGGAGGACGTTTGGTTGGGTTGGAGGGGCCTTTGGAGGGTCACAACAAAATATCTGTCAACTCTGAAAATTGACATGGTTTTTATGATAAAGGTTAGGCATCTATTTCATTCCAGGATGAGCTTCTTACCTATTTTGAAAACTCCCACAAAGAATCCAACAGCCACAGGGTCAGACTCTAAGTCTTTTTAATCTGTCTTCCCAGAAGATCCCTGAGGTCCACAGGCTGAGATGCCTCCTTAAACAACTAACTATCCCAGAGGGAGACAAGCAGATGGGTCTTACCCAGTATTTGCCACACTGTATTAGAGTGAGTTATTTACCTGTCTGTCTTCTTCTCTAGGCTGTAAGCTCCTGAAAAATAGAGTTTGTTCCCACTCATTTATAATCTTCTTAGTCGTACTAGTAGATGATACAAGTGAGGTCCTGGTACCAGTCCCCAGTGACTATAAATTTTGTCTACTAAACATACTAATGGATAATTACAGTTTCAGATCACTAAAGAATAGAATATTGGAGTTAGAGGTGATATTACGGATAGTTTAGCACATTAATCTTATGGAATAGATCTGGAGACTATTCTAGAAGCTAGACGATTCTCTCACAATCACATAGCTAACAGGTGATGAGCCCTGATGACTGGGCCTACAAATGATAGTTATTTGGCTCTTTCTACTATAAAATACTATGATCTGCTACATCGTCATTCACAATTTTAATAAGGTACACCTATCAATGAGAGTATTAAACCTATACATGTATTACTCCCTCGCCCTGCAGTAATGATGGGTCAGTAACCAAAAGACCCCAAAATTTCCTTGCTCAAGCCATCAGAAGAAAATAATGAAGTTAACTCTTCACAGACCTTTTATTTTTACATCACTATTATAACAAAGCAAATACATAATTCCTTCAAAGTAGGCTTTGGTCAAAGCAGGAAACAGGACACACAAAACTGGAGTGAAATTAAAATTTATCTCAATTCTCCCAGGTACCCTAAGTAGAAAATTGCAGTTAATAATTCCAGCACTTCCAGCCAGACAGCAACCAACAAAGAAGGAGATGATAATGCCCAGGTTCCATCCACTGTTACAGATCCTATTTGGCTTTTCAATGGGATGAGGTGGCAGTAATTCTGGAATGGTAACATTACATACAAGATTTTGCAATGAATGTTTATAGATCCTCGGTATCAACTTCTAAATATTATTGCCATCGCTTTATTATAATTGTTGAGAGTAAAAATACAAGTAGTGACAGCCACAATTTTCAGTCATTGTACAATTTAGAAAAAAGGAACCTTTCACTACATATGAGAACACTTCCTCCCTGAGATTCCATCTAGCAATGAATTAAAATAAAACTGCTGACAGTTACCTATTCTATAACTGGTTGCTATTCACATAGTAGGAAACCTTCAAAATGTAACTCTGCTGTCTCTGCCCCATATTCACATGATTCCTCCTCAAGGCACCAGTCGAATTTATCTGACAGGAAGTCTTGATTTGGAAAGGATCGGGTCGGAAGGCAGAACATTATGGTGCTAATACTAAGCCCTTGCTTTCTCTCAAACTGTATAAGACACAATTTCTTTGCAAAATAAAATGTGCAAAGGCATATCAGAATCATTCATTTCAGCTTCATTACTAGTAATTGATCACACTGCCCAGAGGAATCAGTCCATTTGTTTTTCATGAGCCAGACTGGACAGAGGTCACTATTCACATCTCTCCTCTATAATGAACTAATTATCAAAACAATAGGCACTTAATGAAAAGCATGGTCAAGGAAACATGTTTGTCCTCATTCTTTTGAACTTTCAAACTGTACAGAGATATGGGACTCAATTTTCTCTGCTAATCCTTGTTAAACAAAACTTGGTTTTTACCTTCATCCTAAATTTTCCTCCAAAAATTGATCAAAAAATTGTTGATCTCACTCTTCCCAATACAACAGATGTTCATGCCAGACATTAAAGGAAGTGTCCACCCCCTCAAAAATGTTCTAAAAGAGCCTCACTCTAATTGGTTTGCATGCCTTGCAAAGAAAACGCCAGCACATGTATAAACAGACTGACAGGTTGTCTGATTCCACTGTGACTCTTACAAGTCCCCACATTCCGTGAGCTTCCAGAACGTCCTCCGGCAATGCTCATTAGCAAAACACAGCTGATACCTCTCCAAAGGTAATTGGTTGGGGGTAGGGTGAGCGAAAAAGGGCACATCTTTTCTCTCCCTGGATCCAAAAGTCCAAAGACTATAAAATCCTCTATTATACCTCAACACTAAAATACCCAAAACCATTTTAAAAAATAGCAAAAACTTCTCTTCACTAAGAATAATTTGGCAATCTGGTTCCTATCCCTACAGCTGAAGGTTCAGATCTCATTTCCTGCCTTGAGCCACGTGAAAGATAAGGGCAACACATATTGGCACTAGCCAAGGCACTGACTACAGATATTAACCCATAGTCAATGATGACCTTTACTGACAGATTTTAATATACTGACTTCTTACCGACTGTACACAGTCTTAATATACTATCTATTACCCTATCCCCAAAAGGTTGTGATTCATTTAGTTACAACCACTTTAAAATGAATCCAGTATATATTGCAATATGTTCAGAAGTGGCTTATGGCACCAGGGAGTGTATAATTATTCCCTCCCAGCTATTCAGTTTTGCTGACAGCGGATAATAATTGTGTATACCTACACCCTACATAACCCTAGGGGGCCTTTCAAAGCAACAAATTTTGAAAAAAATTTAATGAAAAATTTCCTGTAAATGGCAGCAGCCCTAACCAAGAGAAGAACACTTAAAATACAATTTGAATTTTGTCAGGAGGGATGTGAGGATGAGGTAGATAAAAAGAAAATGTACATATTTTCATATATATATATATACACACACACACACACACACACACACACACACATACATATATGTGAGATTAAAAGGATAATTTTGCATATGGTGATTCTATGAATTTCTATGTCACCTTCTAAAAATTTGATTTCCTTTTGTAAGAATACATTAAAGATCATAAAATTCTATCTAGAGAGAGATGGTATATATCAAACTGTTATTTACTTTGCTCACCTCTTCCCCCTTCTCCCTCCCACACTATGACTTCCAAGGTTACAAACAAGTCCACAGAAATGTCAAGAAAGAGGCTAGAAACCTGTACCACAAGTCCCTGGAGATAAGCAGTAGACTCATCACTCACAGCTGTGACTTCTCACTCCAGCTCTCCTTGCTAGGAAGCTTTGATAAACACTTAACTCTTGTGTGCCCCAGCTTCATAGTTTGGAAATAAGTTTCCCTCATTTCAGTTTATCACAAATAATAATCAATTAAAAAATACTCAAAGCCATGGTATGAAGATCATCAGGACAAGTCATCTAAGAGCACTGGCTTTAAAGGGAGCTCCTGGACCCTGCAGAAGATGTGGCCATACAGGAAAAGAAAAGCAAGGAGTAGGTTTCTTCTACAAATAAAATGCAATCACAAAGGGGAAAAAAAGATGAATAAAATGTGACACACAATAAAATGAATTCAGTATATAAACCCCCTACGCAATAAGCCAACATTGACAAGATCTAAACCCCCTCTACTTATCATTCATATACATCTTTCTTTATACACAAAGGTACCACAGCAATGTCCAATAGGTCTGTGCCTTTGAGAATACTACTTAGTATTACTTTCTTCCTTCTGTGACACTCCTTCCAATGACCAAGCAAGATGGGGCAGAACAGAAAGACTTCAAGGATAAGTCATCTCTGAGTCCACTCATCAGAAGTCCAAGAGGGAAGACTGTAATGCCACTGAGGTAGGAGTGAAGCTGGTGGAAATAATTCAGGTGTTGGATGGAAGATGATCTGGAGTTATCCTGACTATCCCTGGCCCACATAAAGTTAGCCTATTTTATTATCTCTAATTTCCTTTATTTTCTTTGGACCCTGCAAGGTCTTAATAACTATTTCCTTTTGTTATTACATGGCTCTTCTCTGTTATTATTTTTATATCTCTGTGCTTAGATATCTGTTGGAATAAGGCAAGACATAAAATCATGGAGTAATTTAAGTCATCACTTTGTGTTAAGGAATCTCATAAATATCAAATAAATAGGTGAATATCAAATAAACTTACTCTGAGTAAACTTAAGCAAAATGAGCACAACAAAAAAGCTTTATGACTCCCACTGGACAATGCAAAATACAAAATATGACAAAGC
The DNA here is from genome assembly GCF_007474595.2 of Lynx canadensis. Taxonomy (NCBI): domain Eukaryota; kingdom Metazoa; phylum Chordata; class Mammalia; order Carnivora; family Felidae; genus Lynx; species Lynx canadensis. The sequence goes on along the minus strand of NC_044311.2, from coordinate 61,590,037 downwards.
AGTCAGTATTCATTATATAATAATCTACAAGTACCATTTCAGCAGAGAAGGCAAATATTACCCAACATATTTTAAGATAAATTTATCACGTAGATCTTTAGGTAAGGATGACCAAAAATAATATAATAATGGGCAAGGTCTTCCCATAGGCTAGTAAAGGTTGCAGAAACCTTCATATGAACATATCTCAATCTAGTTCTTAATGATGTCAAATGCATTACATTAAAGCAGAGTGAAACCATTTCCATAAAGTCCAAATATATAGCTACCTGGGGATCTGACTTTACTCAGGTTTGACGACCCAGAAAAACGGGTATTTGGCACCTCTACATTCACAACCAGGAATAATTCAGATATAGTACAGGTGGTCTGCGAGGAAGTATCTATGAGTAAAGGCCACCAGGCCTCCTAAAGTGAGGATAAAGGTTGCCAATAGATCTCTCCATGAAAATTTGCCAGGTCAAGAAATCCAAGATCAGGAGGCCAGAAGGACAGATAAAACTGTCAGGACTAAGAAATAACCAACTGGGAAGGGTTCAGGCAAGCAAAGGTTGACACTGAGAAGTAAGCAAATATATCAGGATAAAAGTAGGAGAAAGAAATTCCAGAGAGATGATACAAGTGATGGTCGATCCCTGAGGAAATTCACTTTATTTAGGCTCCACGGCCTCTCTCTGGACTGACAATTAAATTTAGAAAAATGACATCTAGCCTTTTTGGTAAAAATATGAAGAGTAGACAATTTGAGACTAAAGTCACAGGGAATGAATTCTTGAAACACACAGGCATTCTCCACTGAAGCAACACACCTTTTTCTATAGAGATCAGACATGCAAGTGGTGAAGGTGACATTTTCTTTTGAAAATTAAAGAGAATAGCTTGCAATCCTACCCCAAAGTGGGAGACTGCCCAGAAGGCATTTGGAACATCATGGTGGTGTTCAAAATCAGTGTCACCAAACTTCTACACCAATTTTCCAATATGATCTCTAAAGGACAATCAGAGTCTTACAGTGTGGTCTCCATGATGGCCTGGCAGAGGGGATGAGTTGGACCCACTCGTGTGTCTCTGTTTTAAGACACCATGTACCCTGGAGCATGGGTGGCTTAGTCGGTTAAGCATCTGACTCATAGTTTCAGTTCAGGTCATGATCTCACTATTTCCTAAGTTCAAGCCCCAGGTAGGGCTCTGAACTAGCAACACTGAGCCTTCTTGGGATTCTCTGTCTCCCTCTCTTTCTCTGCCCCTCCCTGGCTTGTGCTGTCTCCGTCTCTCTCAAAATAAATGAATAAACTTAGTAGAATGAGGGAATTGGCAAGAAGACAGCAAGTGATCCACCTGGAATGGATAAGCTACAGGGGATAGTGCCGGAAGAGCAAGCAGAGCTGTATGATTCATGACCTGGGAAAGAAGCCATATTGGTGGGTATCATATTGGGTGTATTCTCATATGAAAACTGAAGCCATAAGCAAGAGGGAGTTATTATAAGACACTGGAGACTGAACTATCAAGATGAGTATGTATAGGAATTCTGAAATTCCAATACTGATTGTTGATATTACATGAGATACATCATACTAGTGATTAGTAGCAAATACAGAAGCCACTTAACAATACCTGTTTTACTTGTAACCTACAATAGCAACTGTTAACAGCAATTGTGGTAACAATATGCTCACTAAGAATTGAGAACATTCAAATTCAGAAGAGACAAAGAAATTTAAAAAAAATTGTTTAGAGTGCCCAAAAGCCTGAATAGGCACAGGTGTGATAACTGAAAGTCAACTCTATCTAAAGAAAGAATGGTTGATAACTCCTGGGGATGTCAAGGACATTTCAGAAATGTATACAAGAGTCCTCAAAATTCTACCCATAAATATACTCCATCATTACTCATAACTTGCTGGATGCCAAACTGATGAAAGTGATAATCAATCAAGAAATTATTTACGATTAGATATTGGCAAAGATCTGAAAAAGCCCCCTAGCTTTCAAGGATTGAATACAGAAACAGGAAGAAGAGCTTTGGAGCAGTCAGATATTAGCTCAAATCCTGCCTCTGCCCGTCAGTAGCATGTAGCTTTGGGCAAGTCACTTAACATTTTCCAGTGATAATAAGTTAACAAGAAACAAACTGGATATATTGAACACTCCTTTATATTTTTAAAATTTATTGAGGAATCTAAAGAGTTTCTGTATATGTAGATTATATCTATCAGTATTCACCATGTTACATATTTAAACTGAGAATTTAAAAAGCTATCTAGTCATTAATTTGTTTAAATATAATAGTAACAACCCATCATATGTTACAATACATTTTTAATGAAAATAACTATATTGTTCAAAAAATAGGTAGAATGTCATATTTTATATTTTGTACATCTCTTTAATGCTCTGACTTAAAAGAAGATAGTGAATTCTTATATCTGCCTCTGCATTTAATCTGTCAAAATGGGTTGTTTTGGTGGATGTATGTAACAAACAATCCAGCTACCCATAGATATGTGGCAGAGAAAGAGAGAAATATTTTATTAGCTTTTTAAGATAATTATGGACGCTCTTCTTTGACACTACGTCAAAAGTTGACAAATGGCAGTTTCTTAAAGCCTCGCTGCCATGTCCAGTCTGAAACCACCTCAGTGAACCGGGTACTGTCTCTTGCACTGCAGTATACTGTCTTCCTTGCCCTTGAAATGGATCACTTACCAATATAGAAGTGCTTTTTGCAAACACCCACTTTATCACACAGAATATTCAAAGGTTGTGTATTCAAGAATGATGACCTAATCCAGTTAGCATTTTTACCATTTCATCAGACATTCTTAAATAAAAGTGGCAAACTTTTTTTTTTTTTTTTAACTATAAATGTACGATGGCAGTGAAAACTACAGCGACTGTGAATACCGGGCCACTGCCTTATTTGTGCTAATGCATATTTTACCCATTATTGCTTTGTACAATCAGGGCAATTGCACCACACTGAAGAAGGCCGATACTAAGCCTTAGTATTCTCGTGGAAATAATTTCCTTTCACAAAATGCCATAAGATGTCTTGAGGACACCCAGAAGTCCACTGATCACATTTTGAGAACTGCTGTTACGTCAAAAAAAGTAAAAGCAGAAAAAAATAGGAGGGGGGGAGGGATATGAACACCTATTCTACGCTAAACACTATTTTAAAAAAAACAGTAATAGTGCTCCTACCTTCAAAGGACTTACAGTCAGGTTGTGCTGGGGAAACAGACACAAAGAGATAATTTCAAAATTATGTATGATAAGTGCTGTCACATTATAGAGAATTATTAATAGAGGTAAAAATAAAAGTAGGCTTCTCCTCTCAAGGACCAAGCATATAAATACGTAATATATCTTTAAAATATTTTAAATAGTTTATTAGTATAAAATAATACATGTTCACTATATAAACTAAAAAATATTGTTAACATTACAGAAAAGAAAAAGTAACAGTAGGACCACAATCAGATTTAACTGCAGCTGGTAGTTTGACATACTGGATTCTCCTGTCATTGTATAAATATACACAATTTTTTATTTATAGGTTTGTGACTATCATATATATATATATATATATATATATATATATATATGCAGCTTTTTTTGAGAAACACAGAGACAGAGCAGAGGAGAGGGGAAAAGGGGGAGGGAGGGAGAGAGAGGGAGAGAGACGGGGGGAGAGAGAGAGAGAGAGAGAGAGAGACAGTGAATCATGGAGCCTGACTTGGGGCTCGATCCCACAACCCTGGGATCATAACCTGAGCCGAAATCAACAGTCAGATGCTCAACTGAACCTCTTTATGCAGTTTTTAACTTAACATAATATTTCAAAGATTTTTCAAATAATTTGAAGAAACCTCAGACCCATGACTTTTAATGATATTATGGTATGCTATTGGATCAGTAAACCATAATTCACATAAATTATCCTGCTATACTACATTTTTTATACTATGTGGTATTCTTATAACTCCACATAAACACAACTCAGTTTCTGCATGTAGCTCATATCGCTCAGGATTTGTTCACTGACGTAGAATCACTGAGTAAAGAGTAAGAAGAGTTCTTGCCATAAAAAGCCAAATTTATTTCAAGGAACGTTATGCTTGTCCAGTTTAAGACACAGACTGAACAGATGCCTTCCTCCCTTCTCTCACAAGTTCCTGCTGAAAAGACAGACAAGATATTTGTGAAAGAAACCAAAACATTTTTGAAAATGGAAGAAAGAATACCAACATACTGCATATATTTGAAGAATTCCTGAAACATAAAAATCAGATGTAATCTGATTATAGAATAATACAGAGCAGAGAAAACCACAGCGTGAAACACCAGTGATTAGGAGGATTCTCCCCAAGGGAGCTCTGTAGACACTTCAAGTTCAAAGTCAGTGAGTACAATGACAGAAGAGAGCCAGGATACATCATATGAGTAGATTAATGAAAGTACTATATTTAGAATGGTTGGACCAGATAGATAGCCATTCCATTGCAGATAGAGGTTAGTAACTTTTTCCCTCAGGATTAACCCCAGGGAACTTTTCTCCTAAGAAAATGGGTCATCTCCCAGGGGAGAGTTCCATGTATGGGTGTTAAAGCCTAAGAGAAAAAAAGAATAGGGTTTAAGGTAATGACAAGCTTCTACAATATACGGCAAGAAAGAATACACTGACTCAGAAATGAAATTCACTAAGATTCTTCACTCCCAGAGTGAAATCCTTACTTGGCACTAAAAAGTATCATGGGACAGTATACTCTGCCCAACAACATCACTGTGCAGTGCCTCCTGTCAGCAAACTGTGCCCTTTAGAGGTTTTTTTTAAAATTTGTAAGTTTATTTATTTTGAAAGAGGGGCGGGGGCAGAAAGAGAGAGCGGGAGAGAGAGAATCCCAACCCGGTTCCTCACTGTCAGTGTGGAGCCTGATGTGGGGCTCAAACTCACAAACCATGAGATCATGGCCTAAGCTGAAACTAAGAGTCAGATGCTTAAATGACTGAGCCACCCAGGCATCTGCCCTTTAGAGTTTGAAAGTAGAATCTCACATTGAAGGGATGTTGGGAAAACAGAACTATAAAACTACATGAAAATTCCAAGCAAGCTAGCTATACTAATTAAACTAATCCTTTATTCATAAATCTACATAGTCAAACAAAGACTACCAGATACTGGAGGAATATGGAAAGGATGAAAATAAGGAATTAAAACAAGGAAATATATTAACAAACCTGGGAGAAAACAGAGGCCAATCAGCAGGGAAAACAGTTCTCCAAAAATATTTTTAGTATCTTCAGAGACAGCCAAGAAGGATATTACCTCTATAAATCAAGAAGAGCCCTCTATGATTGGGAGAACAATTCAAGGACAAAAAGGTAAAGATTTGGAAATTCCTTAATAAAACCAATTCATTATGGGCTAACTCAGTGGCTTTGAAGCTTTTTTGGCCAATAAATATATTTAACATTCTGATATGTTGTGTGTGTGTGTGTGTGTGTGTGTGTGTGTGCATGTGTGTGTAAAATTTCACCAAATAATAATTCCATATAATCTCTATGATAATTCTATTTATTTTTTAGGAAGGACCCATATCCCAAAGGACCCATGTTGTGACCCAGAGTTTGAAAACAGTTGGTTTAATGGTAGAATAAAACAACTGAAAACCAAAGGAGTGGTCTGTAGGATGAAAGTAAAGAAGTTTCACGGGATGAAAAGCAAAATAAAGAAATGAATAGTAAGGATAAAAAGTTAAGAGTCACAAATGAAAAATCCAAGAGGCACAATATCCAGGTAGGAAAGAAATGAATCAATGAAAAAGAAATACAGACTCAAAGAAATAATAATAATAATAATAATAATAATAATAATAATAATAATAAACAGAATAGAAAGACATGGTTTTTTTTATTTTTTTAGTGTTTATTTATTTTTGAAAGAGATAGAGCATGAGTGAGAGAGGGGCAAAGAGAAAGAGACACACAGAATCTGAAGCAGGCTCTAGGCTCTAAGCTGTCAGCACAGCTGACAGAACCAGGAGATCATGACCTTAGCTGAAGTCTGACGTTCAACCAACTGAGCCATCCAGGCGCCCCAAGACATGTGTTTTTAAATTGAAATGGCTCAAGTATGGCTGAGAAAGATTAAGAAAATAAAAAAAAATTAAAAAAACATAGATACACACCTGCAAACTCTTTGGTGATTTCAGTATTCTAAAGATAAAGAAAAGATACTAAAAGCTTCCAAATTGAATAAACCTATTACATACAAATCAACAAGATTCAATGTTTCACCCGATCTCACAATCCGCATTATCATCAGTTTCTCTTTAGCAATACTGTATGCAAGAACACACAAAAAAGCAAAATTTTAAAAATCTTGAAGGAAAATGATATTAAATTTAAAATTTCATACACTGCCAAATTAGTGGAAGAGGAAAATAAAAATCATTTTTACAAATTCAAGCAAACAGAAAGCTTTCCACTGAAAACATTATATACACATACACACATATATGTATGTATGTATAGGTATATATATAGTATATACATAAAATATATATGTATGTATGTAAATACAATGTATATACATATATATACATATGACATATATACATATATATACATATATATGTCATATATATTATATATTATATATATGTATAATGCCAAATCTTCCATCAAAACCAAAAAGAACTCCAAGAAAGATGATGACAAGGGTACAAGAAACATGGGCAGCTGAAGGAAGTAAAAACAGAAAATGGAAAGAAAATGGGAAAGAATTCAAAGAATCAATGACAACTTGATGCTTGGAAATTATCCTTCAAGCAACAAAGTTTTGGAGACAAATAATGTAACTTCTTTTTCTATGGGTCCAATTACACTATATACTTACAGTGAAATTTATATAAATACATGTATCTATACACAGAATAGATACAAAATCATAACATATTCAATATTGATGGGTTTTTTAGTTTTTAGAATCAATCTAAAGGCAAAACACAAAATAAATACAGGAGATAATTTAAATATTATGAAACTTGACAATATAATAATAATAATAATATAACAAATTTTATGAAGTGGAGGATGAAACAGAAAGGGAAAGTAATGAAGACTACTAACTCTTTTTTTAGATGGTAATAATGTTAAGTATATGTCATAAATCAAGAAACCTAGAAGGGTTGAAAATAATAAGAGCTTACAAAGATTGGCAGGAAGTTTAGGCATTTTAAACTCCTAATTTTTCATAAGGGAAGTCAATAACTACTGTCTAAAGCTGATAAAGAGAGATATGGGGGTTTTAAGATTCTAACAGTCATCATCAAAAAAATAAAAGTGCTGATAACAATGATTGTCTCTATTGATTGGAATTGTTAGGATGAAGGGTAAAGAAGAACAAGTTTATCTTTTTTTTTTTCTACAGTGTTCAGATTTTTTTAACCATATGGAAGCATGTGCATGTATAGACAGACTTACACATACACATATTTTTTTTTATAAAAAAAGGGAAGCTCTTACAATTTTACCCTTTCTGAAAGTGTTATTTAAACAAATATATATATATATAATCACATTTTCTTTATCCATTCATCTATTGATGGACACCTGCCTGGGTTGCTTCCATAATTTGGCTATTGTAAATATTGCTGCTGTAAGCATGGGGGTGCATGTATCCCTTTAAATTAGTATTTTTGTATTTTAGGGGTAAATACTCAGTAGTGTGATTCCTGGACCATACTGCAGTTCTATTTTTAACTTTTTGAGGAACCTCCATACTGTTTTCCAGAGTGTCTGTACCAGTTTGCATTCCCACCAACAGCATAGCATTTTATTTTTATTGATTTTTAAATTAAAATAAACTTTTTCTTGTTTTTGTGTTGTTGTTGTAGATTCCCTGTTTCCTCATTTTCTTTTAATATTTTTTGTAGGATATTTTTTTGCATTTTTTTCTTTACGTGTAGTTCATCTCTGCTTTTATGTGTACAATTTTCAGACACCCTGTACTTTCATACATTATATACTGATACCTTTAAAACACCTGTCTTATACCTGAATCTGTATTTTACACATTAGGTAATGAAGCATGATTCTGAGCCATTTCATACAAATGGAACAAAGTTCTAGGTACCTTACAAGGTACTAGAGTGGCAGAGCAGGACAGGGAAGACGTGACTCTGGTAGTGACATTATACATAGACAGAATTTCACCCAGACAAACCTTTCTCTCAGGCAAAGCTTAGGTGGGGGGGGGGGGGGGGGGGGGAGGGAGATCTCAAGCAACACCACTGATTATTTCCAGGCTACTCAGCTTCCTTACCCCTGTCTTTGTGTCATTCTTTTCTTTATTTTCATTGTGGGTAGGCACCACAGGTGGCATGCAATGATGATAGGCAAGGGTGCAATGTCACAGAAGGATATGGAAAATGCTAGGGGGAGGGAGGAGGGACAAGTTCACAGAATACTGTTGCCCCAGCCTAAGATGCAGAAAAGGCCACCTTTCCCTGTCTCCCTGCTCTGGGCACCTAGCAGGTCCTGACACAGACGTTTAAAAACTGAAGTTTATCTGGTCTCAGCCTGTGGAGATGTGAGGAAACAATCACGGACAAGAGGAGATTTTTTTCTGATTTGCTCAATCCTAGAGGAACGAATGACTAGGAGATATAAGGGTGGCCACCAAAGAATTTTAAGGCTTGTAAAAGATCTTAAGAGCCCTGATCCAAGAGGGGTAGTGAGTGTAGAAACCGTATTTGGAATTATATATATATATATATATATATATATATTTTACTTTTTAGGAGGAGACATTCCTCCCAAAATAATTGGTCTAACTGGTCTACTTTGGGACATTTACGTTTCAAATACACTTTTTTTATTAAAAATTTTTTTTTGGGGCGCCTGGGTGGCGCAGTCGGTTAAGTGTCCGACTTCAGCCAGGTCACGATCTCGCGGTCCGTGAGTTCGAGGCCCGCGTCAGGCTCTGGGCTGATGGCTCGGAGCCTGGAGCCTGCTTCCGATTCTGTGTCTCCCTCTCTCTCTGCCCCTCCCCCGTTCATGCTCTGTCTCTCTCTGTCCCAAAAATAAATAAAAAAAATTAAAAAAATAAAAAAAAAACTTTAAAAATTTTTTTTTCAACGTTTATTTATTTCTGGGACAGAGAGAGACAGAGCATGAACGGGGGAGGGGCAGAGAGAGAGGGAGACACAGAATCGGAAGCAGGCTCCAGGCTCCGAGCCATCAGCCCAGAGCCTGACGCGGGCCTCGAACTCACGGACCGCGAGATCGTGACCTGGCTGAAGTCGGACACTTAACCGACTGCGCCACCCAGGCGCCCCTCAAATACACTTTTAAACAATATTACCTACTAACCTAGGCAAGATGTCATCACATCTGAAATAATTTTCTATCAGTAAGTTCTTCTTAAACCTGGAATATTAAGTTAAATATACATGCATACGCTCTTCCTAAATTTTTAAATCTTTTTATGTATTTATTTATTTTAAAGATAGAATCTGTTTAATCTATGTGGAATTCATTTTGATATATTCAATATGTAATCACTTCACTTATATTCATTTAACTATTTTTTGCAACATCTTTGTTAAACAATTTATATTTTCCAGTTCTTTTGTGGTTAATCAGAATTCTAATTTATTGATGTATTAATGGGAATAGCCCTTTATCAGTTATGAGAGTACTTGAACGTTCTATTCATAGGACACACACACACACACACACACACCTAGGATCAAGTTATCTAGAAGCCAAATAATTTATCAGAATTTTGTTAGGCAGAGATGAAATCAGAATGAAAGATGATAAATGTTTTTAAGGGTATTTCATCTATGTCTTGGTGAAAGATGATAACCTTACATAAGCACAACAGACCTTCATAGTGACTGAAATTATTTTGTCTCAGGGCCAATGTCTGTCTCCCCTGCACAGAACTGGATGCACATTATAGTTTTTTTTGTCTCTTGATAAACTTCCTTAATTTTAGATATTAGTGCTATCATCACTGTAATCTATGGGGACTATGTATATCCTGTTAATTTCTTTAGATCAGACAATATATATTTCATCTAGGGACACTTTAATGAGCACTCTTATCAATTCAGTGTATCCTCTTGGGATATATAAGCATATAATCATATTGTTTTCAAATAACAGTATTAATTTCCTTTTCAAAATTTATAATTTTGTCTTTATTTCAGGTCATATTTCATTGACTGGAACTTCCAGAACAATATTTAAATTAAAATAACAATGAGTAGCCTCAGCTTGCCCCAAATATGGAAAAAATTCACTAGAATATTATTTTTTAAAGTTTAACACATGTATTCTAAATTTACTCACATTAAAAAAAATTAGTAATGGATGTCAATTTTTTTAGCATCATGAGACTTAGTGTTGTGCTATTACGTTAATAAAGTTCCCAACGTCAGACTATCCTTACTTCTTAAAGTAACTTTTTGTTTAAAATAATTTTATCAAAATGTGGTGAATGATTCTTTGGATGAACTGATGTTTTTTTTTCTTTGCCAGTATTTTATTTTGGATTTTTTTTGTCTTGATATCAGATGAGTGCTCCTAGCTATTAGAACAAAATACCTACAACAGTGGCAGTGGTGTGTGTGTGTGTGTGTGTGTGTGTGTGTGTGTGTGTGTGTGTGTTTGCACGCACACATGCGTGCGAGCCTGTGAGTGTGTGGGGGGGTGGGGAGGTGTTTTATTTCATTTACCAGGAAAAACCTAAGAGGTGATTTCAGGCCTGGGTCAGCAAGTCAATCCTGTCATTGTCCTCTTTTTATCTCTTTCTCCTCCACCATTTTTAACAACAGCCAAAGGCTTTGTTTTTCACACTTGACAGCTTATGTTTGCCAAATGGTTGCTGCTACTCTAGACAACACCAACAACCTTTCCTCTTCTAACTGATCCTTGTATTAGGACACCAAGTCAGCTTTACCCAGACATTCTCTAGCAGAGTTCCCCATAAGTTCCATTGGACAGACCTGAGTCAATCAGCAACATCCTGTACGGAAGGCTGGGAAAGTGAACAACTGGCAAAGGGAAACATAATTATCATTCTTAGAGTTAGACCAATAATGATTAATCATCTTGGGCTTGGAAGATTACGGCACACAGAAAATAAGAATTCTATTAGCAATGTAAGAGACCGAATAGAGATAGTTCAAGGATAAAATTAATAATACAGTTCCTACCATAAGCATTCTATTTTCATTTGTGAGTCAGATGCATAGACTTTTTGCACTAAATCTATTATATTCAGTAATCAAAATAAATGCTGGTTTCCGAAATGGGATGCTCAGTATTCTAAATTTCCCATGCTCTACAATGGAATGTACAGTATGTCTTCAGAACTCATCTGACTTCAGAAACTTTTATGGAGGGAATAATCTCAATTTTATTTACAATTTTGCTAGGATTACTGGTCTAATATTTGATTTCTGCTAGAGTAAATTTTGAGAGTTGGTGTGTTTTCAGAAATATTTCATTTATATTTTCAAGTATCAGTGTAGAATCTAATTTATAGTATCTGTATCCTTCCTGTAATTTTCAACTTAAGTTTTATCTCTTTTATTCTTATTAATTATATTTTTAATAGAACAAATTCTTGAATGTACTTTTAAAGAACAAGATTTTCAATGCTTTTTTTAAATAACTTAATGAAGTCTGCCTTTAGTTTTATTATTTTCATCGAAAATAGGCCTATATTTATTTTTTTCTAAATTTGTGATTTAAATCCTTAATTAATTTGTATTGTTAGTTCATGTTTAATCATGAGAGGACTTAAAGCTAAGAGTTTTCTCTTACATTCTGTTAGCTTAAGCTAAATTACTTCTGGCTCCCATTTTCTTAGGTAAAGTATGGCCCTTCAGTATTAGAGAATTGTTTTTTCTCTAGTCCATTTGTTACCTTTAACATTCATTCAATGAATATTTATGTTATCAATGAATGTACCCTGTGCATTTGTAAATTTGTAAATCAGTGTTTCTTGATTCTTGAATAAAATACAGTATTTGAAAGATACAAAGTTCAATTTTATGTATATTAACTAAACTTGATTAATTTATTCTAGTGTGTTCACTTTATTTAATTGCTGAATGGAATATTCAATTCTAAAACATTTATTTTTGTCAATTTTGCTTGCATATCTCTCAATGATTATCTCATTTATTTTCCTGTTATAGCTTTATCAAGATTGCAATTTTTCTTTTTTTTTATAAAAATTTTTTATGTTTATTTATTTATGAGAGAGACAGAGTGTGAGCCGGGGGAGGGGCAGAGAGAGAGGAAGACACAGGACCTGAAACAGGCTCCAGGCTCTGAGCTGTCAGCACAGAGACCAACATGGGGCTCCAACTCACAAACTGAGATCACAACCTGAGCTGAAGCTGGACGCTTAACCAACTGAGCCACCCAGGTGCCCCTGTAATTTTTCTTTAAATCAAAGAAAAATAAATTTTTCCTGTAAAATAAATTTGTCTGAAATTAATTTAGCTATCTCTGTTCTCTTTCTCTTTATATTTGTCTGAATATTACCCTATTGATTCTTTTTAAAATTCTGTCTTTGGATAAATACAAAATAATCATACTTTAGTTTTTAACCAAATGCAAAAAAATATTATACATTAACTAAGGAGTTTAACATATTTATTGGAGAGCTATTGTATTTGGTCTTCCATTTTATAGTTTTATGCTGTTTTAAAATGCTTACTTTGATTTATAACTTTTAATAATTTTTATATTCTCCAGTAACTTATATTTTCCAGTAGGTAGGTACGGAATAGTTTAACTCCAGTAGTGGTTATCTTTAAATATTTAAACTATAGATCCAAATTAACAATAACCAAAAGATACCATAGCTGTTGACATCCAACCACACAAAACAAGAAATTAAGAACACTTTGACCTCTCTTTATTTCCTGCTTTATACTTGCAGGTCTTAGCTAATACAATTCTGTGAGTTTAATCTCTTTTCAATTAAATTTTTATGTTTACATGTACATAGTACTTTAAGAAGTACTTTAAGAAGTACTTTTTTTAAGTTTTCTGTTGAATTTTATTTTCAAATTTCAAACAACTACTATTTAGATTTAAGTCTTTAACCAATTAAACCTTGCCTCAAACTTATTTGTTTTTTAACAAAGATTTCCTCATTTTTTAATGTCATAATTTTAGTGCATCTCAATTGGCAGAAGCACTCCCTAAAGAGATTCAATTTTTCAAAAGTTATTTTTATTTATTTTTTCAATTCAAATGTTTTACTAGTGAATAGCTAGATGTACATATCTTCTCACCAATTTCGTGAATTGAAATGAGTCCTATCCAAGTTAACCTGTTTATTTTTTCACTTTACCAATTATCACAATTAGCACAAATTGCCAAATCCTGGCAATAGATTGATTGTGAATCTTGGCTTTCAATGTTATGAGTTGGCCTTTTTTCCCTCTGTGTCATAATAGGGATTTTAACAGGAATTCAGAGACTATCATTTTACACCAAAACTTGAATATTTGCTTACTTGACAATTGGTCCTATTGCTGAACATCTACTTCTTTCTTTTGAAAATATGTCTCAGGAAAAAGAAGAAGTAAAATAGAAAGAAAATAAGAATTACCAAGCAAAAGAAATAAAAGCTTAGAATCTGGCCAGAAGTTCAACTATTTAAAACTAAGAGCAGCATGAGCAGAGGCTGTAAAGTAGTGAGCACACGTGGGAAGGACATTGGTAAAATTACCAGTTTGTTGGCTTGGAAAATGTTTAATTTCCAGAGTCCATTTTCAAATCTCACCCATTCTATCCAAATTCCAACCCCCATTCCTTCAAAGCTCTCTGTAGTGAGTGTAATCATAAGAACATGAACAACTTTCCCTAACTTCATTTCAAAAGTTAACTCAAACTCACATGGTCACTAATGGAAACTCAATGTCCTTATATTGTGGTCTGATAGAGCCTAAGCTTGCTGGTTGCCAAAGTCTATTTAATATATTTTCCTAAGCAGTGTGGATAATGAGATAAGATATTCAGGGGAATTAAAATGTTAATTATGTGTACAGCTTGGTAAATATGCTCAGTGATTTGAACTGTTTCATTATATGAGCTTAAATTATTATTGCAACAGTGAATGTCAACCATTCATGATACATACCTTCATCACAAAATATTGATGACCAAATTCAACCATGTACTTTCCAAAAATTAACAACTACTCTAAAAAAAAAATCATTCTTGAGTTGCTCTTAAATAATTCCAGAAGAGTTCTGACACTGTAAGCATCCCCCAAAATACTTGTGCCCAGTTTCCCTGTTATCTAAAGAACTCAAGGGAAATTTCAAATAATACAACATTTGAGCTTAGTGAATCATATAGCTATTAAGTGGCAAAGATAAAACTTTCAAATGAATGTACCTGATGCGCAAGCCTATGTTTCTTCTGTTATGATTTTGACTACTTACATAAATAACAATAGCTACCAACTGTTGAGTATTCTCTATACTTTATCTGCATAATCATATTCACTTTTCATGACCCTTCTGGGTAAGTTTATTTATCTCATTTTGCAGAGAGGAAACTGAGGCTCAGAAAATTTTATATGTATTACATTGTATTAGCAACTCACGAAAGAAAGAAAATGTGTTTCACTCCAAATCACTACACTGGTGACTTGTCCAGACAGTGAGCATGAAATCGGTCTTGAAATACATCTAAAGAACAGCACTATTGTTCTCAGACAATTGGTATAAAAAAATCAAGTCAGAATTCTTATTTCAGAAGGCAGAAAAACAGAGACCTCGCCTGGTCACAGTGACCAACCCAGGATGGGCAGGGAGATGAGAATGTGGATCATTCTGGTGTGGCTCTCTCGTTTGGCAGTCAGGTTAGGACCCAGTAGCACATCAGCACTTCCCACTTATAAGTGCTGTAAATCACTTCTCTCTGTATGGCCCCGTTCTCAGCTGCCCTCAGCATTTTGGGAAGTGGAAGGTCCCAATGAGCCAGTTACTGTTTTGCTCAGGGCTAAGTGTACGCTCTTTATGGCCCTATGTGCTTGTCCATTGCTTGTGATGTGTGCCAACTTTACTCACAGGAAACACGAATGACTCCCATGATTCAATTAAAGAGAAGCCCCTAAAATAGAAGATAGGATTAAATCCATACCATTATGAGGAAATGGTATAGTGAGAAGCTGCTACACTGTTACCAGATATTAGGGAAAATAACAATGCTAACCTAACTAAGGGGGAGCCTATGTTCAGTTTCTCTAAAACATGTATATTCTAAGTTATAGTTTTGTAGTCTAATTTGAAATGCATATCTGGAATGCCAATTCTATAATCTGTACACACATCAGTTTTTGAGTCCTGTATTTTCTGTTTCTGGTAAATCATATATGTGGTCAGCATTACCCACACATCTGTTCACTTTTTGATTACCAAATTTGATTTCGGTTGACTTGGTTGGATTAATTAGAATCCCCTTCCATTTTCACCGATTGCACAGGGATAACATTATTCTGTCAAAGATTCTGTTCCATACATTTCTTAAGTTCATGTTATATTTAGTTTCATCCCTCAATAGGTCACAATCTCCACCAACACTGAAATCTCATGTAAACAAGACCACATAATTCACGACATTGCCATCAACTCTGTTCAGCTATACAGCTGTTGTACATACTTTATGAGCACCACCCCTATCTTAAACCCTTTGATGATGACAGCACTTTAAAGGAATAAGCAATTAATTAAACATCAAACATCTGGTCTTATCTACTGACACTTAAATTTCCTGATTTTGTGACACTGAGTCAGTGTCTTGGCCTGTCAATTCTTTGCTAGCAATGAAAAAAAAATTATAAACCAGTTCTTGCCTACCCCATTCACTGTGATCAAGAGACCACATAAAGCATATGTGAAGATACACCCAGAACATTACTTACAGTATTTAGGTTGAAAACCAGCCTAAATATTCAATAAAAGGTGAATGGTTTACTAAATGCTAATACATTCATATGATGGATTATGTATATTAAGAGACTTTAATTAAATTGAATAAATGTTACACAATATTAGGTTTAAAGGACAGAATATTATCTAATTAAGTAAAAAAAAAATTTTTAATCCTAAAACACAGTAGCTATCAACATAGTTAGATAATATTTAAGTTAAAAAATAATACATTTCTGTATAAGACTAGAAACATAAATAAATAAATAAATAAATAAATAAATAAATAAATAAATAAATATCACATGCAACACAAAAAATAACAACTTTATTTTTTTTTTACTTTTCTAAAAGGAATATATTTCTATAATTGTAAAAATATTTAAAACATGTACAAAATACTTTGCACACCAAAAGTGTGTGTGTATATATATATATATATATGCAAAAAAATATTATAGTTAATATAATTACTTGAATAAAGATAAAGGTAAATAAAGAAAGTCTATTTTCTGTAGTTTGTTTCATTTCCAAATGTAAGTTCTAGTTTCCTAACATTTAGACTAAATCAAAGTGCTATTATTCTAATACTATAATTTGAGATATCAGTTTTAATACATATCAAGCATAAGGTAAGTATAATACGGGTCTAATTCATTTAATTAACTCAGATGTTAGCATACAATTCTGCTGCTAAAATCAGAGTTCAAAATAAAAACTATCTAAACATAAATGTCTTTATTTAAGTGTGGTGGTCAAGATTACTTAGTTAACACTATTTGTTAGAGTTTTACTATCTTAAAGAAAATATTATATGCTCCAAAGAAATTTTCATTAGTGAATAATTAGTATTAAAATTTTTAAGACTCAAACTTATTAAAAATTAGCAAGAAATCAAGATTATGTAATTACTCCAAATAGTTTAAAATACTGAGTTACAAAATTTTATTTCTGTAGAAGATATGTATCAAATATTCTGGTTCAACAGATGAATAATTTAAAGACTAATTAAAATTAAGAGAATACTCCAACTTAATTTATTTTCAATATTTATTCAATGAGCTCTTACTTGTAATGGAAGTCAAAAGAGTCAAAATTATGAGAGGTAATTCTTGACCTCATTTAAAAAATTTGACCCTGGTATTCATATAATTACAGTCTAATTTTTCTAGAATAAATATTTAAAATGTCATAGCTTGATTTTGAAACTATCAATTTATATTCTCTCAAGACACAAAAAATTATTTGTATGAGCATGTGCACATATTTGATTTATTTGTTATAAATAAAAAGAAACACATTTCCAGTGCCCTCTTCCATGAGTCAAGTGGAGATAATAAAGCAGTATGAACAACTCTGAGATACATATGTTTTTTTTTATTTCTCTTCACCATTAAGGAACGTGAGCCTTGTCCAATGTCGTAAACCCAGTAAACAGCAGTCTGTCTGCCGTCAAACCCAAATCATTTCCTAATATAGCACACAACTGTTGAAATTACTACAAAAATTATGAAATAATCACCTTCAAGATATCCCATAAAAAATGCCCAATGGGAAAATAAAGGAGTAAATTAATAATGGAAAACTACCATATCAACAACTCTAAGATAACACTTTCTTCACATTTTAACATCCCTACAGTTGAGATTCATCTTAAAATTGATAAAGCATTTAGCAATCAAGGACATCTTATAAACAGTAATACTTAAGCTATCTGTAGTGAAGGACAAGTGTTTGATTGTTTCTTTGTTTACCCTTAATTCTTTTTTTAGCTCTACTTTGTTCAGTGAAGAGTCCACTAATCATGCATGTGAGTGTATGAGAAAGGCAAATTGCTATTAGCACTTGTACATGTTTCTCTAAAATTCTTTTAATGCATGCTGTAACATTTGTGAACCACATTTTCAGTGCACTGTATTAGAGTCAATTAAATAGTATAATAACCGAAGTTCATTACATATCATTTGAATCTCTTTTAATCAATATTTTATTACATATAACTTTGAATATGAATAATCAATATATTTTCTTAAATTGGAATGCGCTGTAAAACTATTTCATTTTCTTTGCCAGAAATAAATTAAATAGCTGAAGGCAGGGATCAAGAAGAAAGAGAAATATTGGATAATCCACCTATTTGAAACATGATTCATAAAAAATCAAGAATTAGCTATGTCAATCAAATTAAATATTTCTTGCTTCCAAGTAGTCATTTAGTATCTCGTATCAGCTATTCTGGGTCACTTTTGTCCTTGAATTATTTTGCCACTCGTGGAACGCCTGCTTTTCTTCTATAGTAAATCTTACATGTGAAAATGATTTCATCACTTATTAAAAATAAACTGTAACTTACTTTTCTATGGTAAAACTAAGTAACTTATGGCATGAAAACCAAAACAAGCCCTATCTCACTCTGTGCTAAACAACCCCATAAAAAATTAAGGATCCTGCAAGCAAGAAGTAAAAATTGATAAATCAGTCAGGAACTGTATTTGGGAAATGAGAAGGGAAGTGGATGAATGCCATAAGCATAGGTAAGCAACAAGCCCAGCTTATTAAGATCTTTCTGCTTAAATGATGATTTCTTTATCATGCATTTTTACTATGACAACCTCTTACAAATAATTTGTTTTTAAAATTCCTTTGTAGGAGACTCTCAAAATACTATACTTTCTCTCTATTGAAATGTTGCAAGATTCAGAAACTTATGTAAATGGAGATTTAAATGCTTTCTCATAGGAACACCTGTTCACTGCTGTATCCACCTGGGTACTCACTAGATACTCAATCTATATTTGTTGATTTCTGAATGAATGACAAAGAGAGGTTCCTTCAGGGAAGGAAACAGTACACTATCTCTGATTGTTCCATTTCTATAGATGTGGCCTGCACAAACCATAAGGAAATACAAGCCCGGTTAACAGGAAAAAGCAAGTGAAAATCCAATCTGGGCAACCTGGTCAAAACAGAGGTAGGTTTTCCTATATCATGTGTCTCACCACATCAGGCACCAAGGCTGAATAATAAACTCTTCTACCTGTTAGAAAATACACACATTGGTTGAACGGATGGGGTAGTGGGAATGCCAGCTGTATCTACAACATAGTATAACTCACAGCTAGGAAAGTGCTCTGGAGGCTCATTATTTAATTAAGAGTAGGAATTACAAGAGCACTAAATGCAATGAAGCAGCACAATTTGCAAGGGCTCCGAATTTATGGTTTTCATTAATTAACATAAAGTAGTGTAGGCAAGCGAAATCAAGTGATCTGCTCAGCTATTAGAATTTTGAGAGTTAATTAATATAACAGTACAGATCATTGAGCTTAGAAATTATGAATAACATATAGAATTTTAAAGAGTATCATGACGTTTTATAATTATAAGATACTCCTCTGCTCCTTCAAAGTGTATTCTTTTGAAGCTTTGGTTCTTTGACTCAATTGAAGATCAGATATTGCTAAATCCAAATGAAGGGAAAACAATTAGAAAATCTGTGAATTCAATTCTGCAAACTTCAAATAAGTGATTTGCTTATTTACTTAATCAGCTGTGATGATCACAGACCATTAGTGGCCATTAATAAATAAAACTATTTGCATTTCACAGATATATTTGAATTTCAGACTTCTGAAATTTCTCACTAGAGGAAAAAATATGAAACAACTGTTCTTATGACCACAGCTTAAAAAGCAACGGAGCAAATTCTCATTTCTCCTCTGAAATTGTAAACATGCAGGAAGTCGGAAGTTGTACAAATTGCTACCACTGCCATTCTGTACCTTCTGCATACCCTGCGCTCCTCATTGGGCTTCTTCAATTAAGAGCTCTAGAGCACTGAGAGCTATTGTTCCTCTTCATTTGAGTGAAGAGCTGTGTAAATAAAAGTAGTCTTGCCATTTCTATCAAATTTAATTGTTAAAAATAGACATGAATTGTAACCTGAATAGCATTTTCTATGATGTCTTTATAGATTCCTATTACATCTTAATACGTTTTAAATTACAGGGGGGGAAGGGGGGTGCCTGGGTGGCTCAGTTGGTTAAGCATCCAACTTCAGCTCAGGTCATGATCTCACAGTTTGTGGGATCAGGCTCCGTGCTGACAGCCTAGAGCCTGGAGCTTGCTTTGGATTCTGTGTCTCCCTCTGCCCCTCCCCCACTTATGCTCGCTCTCTCTCTCTCTCTCTCTCAAAAATAAATAAATGTTAAAAAAATTTTAAATAAATTACAGGGAAAAAAGTCTTACGCTTAAAGGCAGAACAGCAATGATCTAAAAAATTTTTCTCTGTAGAAGCACAGATTTACATATTTTTTTCAAAATTACAGTAGTTATCATCCACTGAGTACCTAACATGTTCCAGATGCTTTATTATTGCTTTATATAGATTATCCCATTATTGCTGTTAAGAATCTTGAAACATAGGTCCTCTGTTTATTAAAAAAAAAAAAAAAAAAGTAAACTGTTATGGGCTGAATTATGTCCCCCTGCTCAAGTTCTTATGTTGAAGTCTTAACCCCCAAGACCTTTGAATGTGACTGTATTTGAAGATAGGACCTTTGAAGGGGTGATTAAGGCAAAATGAGGCTACATGGGTGGATCCTAATCCAATGCAACCAGTGTGCTTACAAAAGGAGGAAATTAGCACACAGAGAAGATGCAGACCTAAGGGCGAGCACATGATGTCACAGTGAGAGGCTGGCCATCTACAAGCCAAGGAAAGAAGCCTCAGAAGAAACCAAACCTATTGATGCCTTGATCTTGGACTTTTAGCCTCCAGAACTGTGAGATCATAAAACACCACCCGGTCTGTGGTGTTTTGTTATGGCAGCCCTAGCAAACTAATACAGAAACAATGATGTTGATGTAGTAACTCAATCCTTACAGCTCAGTATTTCACTTAACCTGGCTTACCAACATTACTAATGTGGAAAACATCTAGGAAATGGGCGAGAAAGATGTAACTCCATCTTCCTCTCCTCAAAGAAGTTCTTTCCACCACTCCAGTGATTTTCACTCCAGTAGGAAAAAAAAAAAAAAAAAAAAAAGCTGTCAAGAGATAACTTGCACAAAAACAGAATATTAAAACAGATCAAAATAATTTGATTTTGAGCGAAGCATGGGGGAAGGTCAAGAACCTATCACACCCCACCTGTAAGCCCACTCCCTTGACATTCCCCATGCTGACCCTCTCCTTGGTGGCAGTTAAGGAGGGATCCAGTAGGGGCATCACTGTAGGATACTGCTGCTGCTCTTAATGAGGCTTATCTCATTCCCAGATTTGGGCTTTCAAATGTTAAAGACTTTCTGTAACAATCTATAGTTTCTTAAAAATCAGTAACAATACACATAGAAACTTATCAACAGGCCCAAGAACTTTCTAAGAGCGAGAACTTTCCAAAGTTACAGTACACTCCTGTTAGGGAGTGAGTTTCCTATTCAAGCAGAGCTGGGATGAGAGAGCAGCTGGCAAGGCCGTTGTTGAAGACATTAAGGTCTCATCTACACCAGGGATTAAAGACTGAACTTGCAGAATTTTTCGGTGTTACAGAGCCACTTGCAAAGATGAAAAAGGATTCAACAGAGAGTATGGCTGCTTGGTATGAAGCAATATTGACTAGGCATTTTACTTAGAGCTGAAATTGTTTGGAAAGACACTCTCTAAGAGCTGGCAAACAACAGCAGAAAGCCCTCACGATTAGCATTTTTAACAGCATTATTGAGCTATAATTGATAAACCTAATAAGCCACGCATATTTAAAGCATGCATTTGATAAATTTTGACATATCTAAATGTTCATAGAACCACCATCAAAATCAACAAAATGAATATATTTTTCACCCCCAAAAGTTTCCCAGTGCCCCTGTGTAATTTCTCCAAGTCTTGTTCCACCATTACCACCCCCCAAGCCCCATCAAGCAAAAATCGATCTACTTTCTGTGACTGAATATTTATTTGCATTTCCTATAATTCTATACAATGAAATCATGCAGCATGTACACAGCATCTCTTTTTTGTCCGGTTTCTTTCAGTCAGCATAATTATTTCGCAATCCATCCATATTATGTGTAGCAATAGTTCATCCCTTCGTTTTGCTGAGTAGCATTACAGTGGATGAACACACTGCAGTTTGTTTTTCCACTCATCTGTTAATGAAATTCAGGGCTTTTTATGGTCATGGCTGTGAACATTAACATACAAATCTTTGTATGAACTTATGCTTTCATTTCTCTAGTCAATGACCAGAGAAATGGCGGGGTGACATGACAGGTGTATGTTTAATTTTTTTAAAAACTGCCAAACCGTTTACAGAGTGGTACAATTTTACATTTCCATCAACAGCATATGGGAGTTCCAGTTCCCTCAAACTCCTGCCAACATTGTCAGTCTTCTTATTTGTAGAGATTCTACTAGGTGTGTAGCGATCTTTTCTTGTGGTTCTAATTTGCATTTCTTGAATAACAACGTTGAACATCTTTTTATGTGCTTATTTGCCATCTGTATGTCTTCTTTCATGATGTATATGTTTAAGTCTTTTGTCACTTTTGAAAGTTAGGTTGGTTTCTTATTGTTGATTTTTGAGAGTCCTTTATATATTTAGGGTATATATCCTTTATCAGATGTATGCTTTGTAAAAATAGCCTCCCATTTTGTGACTTATCTTTTCATTCTCCTAAGAGTGTCTTGTCTTGTCTTTTTTTTCTTTTCTTTTGTTTTCTTTTCTGTTTTCTTTTCTTTTTGAGAGAGAGAGAGAGAGAGTGCAAGTGAGCAAGGGGCAGAGAGAGAGGGAAAGATGAGAGAGAGAGAGAAGCGGGGCTCACCAGAAACAGGACTCATGCTTACCCGATGGGGGGCTCATGCTCACCCAAGGCAGGCATGAGCTCACCTGAAGCAGGGCACAAGCTCACGGGAAGCGTGGCTAGAGCTCATAAACTGTGAGATCATGAACTGAGCCAAAAGGCAGATGGATAACTGAAGGCAGATGCTTAACCAACTGAGCAAACCAGGCGCCCCTAACAATGTCTTTTCAACACCAACAGTGTTTAATTTTGCTGAAGTCTAATTTATCAATTTTTTTTCTGAGTATTGTACTTTTGGTGTCATAGCTTAAAAAAAAAAAAAACCTTTATCTAACCCAAGATTACAAAGATTTTCACCTGTGCTTCCCTTAAGAAATTTTACAGTTTTTGTTTTACAAATAGGTCTATACTCCATTTTGATGGGTTTTTTTTTCTTTTCTGTCCTTTTGTGTTGCCTAAATATCCAAGTTCCAGCACTGTTTGTTGAAGAAGAAAAAAATAAAACAAACGAAACTGTCCCTTATCCAGTGAATTGGCTTTTCAACTTTGTAGAAAATCAGCTGTCTACCTATGTGTAGGCCTATTTTTGAGCTGTCTTTTGATACATTAGTCTATCTTTGTGCCAATACCATACTGTCTTGCTTGTAGTAAATCTTAATATTGGGTAATGTCCATTCTCCAACTTGTCTTCCACTGCAAAGCTGTTTTGGCTACTCTAGGTCCTTTACATTCCTTGTGACTTTAGAATAATTCTCGCTCTCTCTGTCTCTCTGTCTCTCTCTCTCTGCTAGGATTTTTATTGGGATTGCATTAAATCTATAGATTAGCTTAGGGAGAATTGACTTCTTAGCACTATTGCATCTTCTGACCCATGAACATGACATATTTCTGCCTTTTTTCTTAGTTCTTCTTTAATTTCTGTTAATAATGTTTTGCAATTTCAGTGTATAATTCCTTCACATATTTTGTCAGATAATCTAAATAATTTCATGTTTTTTCATCCCATTGTACACGTTTTACTTTGTTAGTTTAATTGTATGGTTTGTTGCAAATATACAGAAATGTATTTAATTTTTCATTATCTTATGCCCTGAAAGCTTGCTAAACTCCCTTTATTTTTTTCAATTCTCTGAGCTTCAATTCCTCATCTATACATGGGACAAATACCCCTGACGACTATAGTTACTAAAAAATTTGATGTAAAGCTAACCTGTTTCCAGTGTACTACCAGTGGCATAATCCACTATTCAATGGGTAAACAGACTGGCTGGGATGATTGTTGCTTTTTTTGGTCATTTTATCTTTTTTTACATATTGTTGGATTCAATTTTCTAAAACTTTCATTTAGAATTTAAAAAGTTTATATCAATACTCCTTCATGTTTCTTTGCTTTTTTTCTTGCAATGTGTTTGTCTGATTTTGTTATCAGGACAATGCTGGTCACAAAGAATGAGTTGGGCAATAATCTTTCAAATTTTTATGGAAAAGTTTGTACAGAGTTAGCATTATTTTCCTCCTTAAATGTTTGGCAGAATTCACCAGTGAAGCTTTGTGGGCCTAGAGTTTTCTTTGTCAGAGGTTTTGAACTATAAATGGAATTTCTTGACATATAAAGGGCTCTTCAGCTTATTGATTTCTTCTTGAATGAGCTTTGGTAATTTATGTCTTTCAATGAATATGTCCATTGCATCTAAGTTATTGAATATATTGGCATAACGTTATTCATAATATTCCCTTACTATCCTTGTAATGTGTATAGAATCTATAGTGATGTCACCTCTTTCATTTCTGATACTTGGTAATTATGTCTTTACTCTTTTTCCCTATCAGTCTGGCTAGGAGTTTATCAATGGTATTGATTTTCGCATGAATCGGATTTTGCTTCATTGATTTTCTGTATTGTTTTTCTGTTCTCTCTTTCATTGGTTCTCTCTCTGATCTTTAGTATTTTTTTTTTTTCCAGGCTCACTTTGGATTTAATTTGTACTGCTTTTTTAGTTTCTTTTTTTTTTTTTCAACGTTTATTTATTTTTGGGACAGAGAGAGACAGAGCATGAACGGGGGAGGGGCAGAGAGAGAGGGAGACACAGAATCGGAAACAGGCTCCAGGCTCTGAGCCATCAGCCCAGAGCCCGACGCGGGGCTCGAACTCACGGACCGCGAGATCGTGACCTGGCTGAAGTCGGACGCTTAACCGACTGCGCCACCCAGGCGCCCCTGTACTGCTTTTTTAGTTTCTAAACTTGGAAGCTAAAGTCACTAATTGGAGACCTTTCTTATTTCCAATACAGGCACTTAGTGCTAAAATTTTCTCCCTAAGAACTGCTTTAGCAGCATCCGGCAAATTCTGAAGAAGCTGTATCTCCATTTGCATTCAATTCAAACTACTTTTGATTTCCTCCTTTGATTTCTCCTTTGAGTTCTGGATTACTTAAAGGTATATTATAATTAGTTTTCGAATGTTTGGAAGATTTCCCAAATATCTTTCTGTTACTGATTTTACATTAAGTTCCATTGTGGTCAGGTAACATGTTTATAGGATCTGGATCCTCTTAAATGTATTAAGACTTGCTTTATGGCCCAAATATGGACTATCTTGTTCATTATTCTGGCCCACTTGAAAAGTTGTTATTTGGTGACAGTTTGACTCTTCCAGGTCTTGCTTTTATGATTTATTACATAGTTCGGAGCAACGCTTAGTCTAGGGTTAATTATTCCCCATTACTGAGTAATTTAGTCAATGATCTGTTAATTATGACTTTTTCAGTTTGGCTGGTAGAAACAGACATTTTACCCTATGGGCATCAGACACTGTACCTTCCAATCCTTTCAGGTGATTCTTTTCCCCATGACCTTGATGATCAGTACTCTGACTTGAGGGAGTGTCCTCTGAAGAAGTCCAGCATTTTCTTACTGTGTAGTAGACTGCTGAGTCTCCTTGGATGCCCAGCTCTGTCTTCTCAATGTAAGGAGTCTGACAGGGTTCCCCCTCCCAGTGCAACAGCCTAGAAACTCTCAGGGCTATAGACTGGGTAGTCATAGGCAACACTTCATTTGTGTTCTATCTGTCAGATTAAAGACTTCCAGGGCCTAATGCCCTGTGTCTTGAAAACCATTGTTTCATACATTTTATCTATTTTTGGGGTGTTGTTTCTGGTAGGATACTAAATCCAGTGTTTGCTACTCTAAAAGTGGCAACCTCCCCAATTAACATTTTAAAAAAATTAAAATTCACTCATCCCTTAAAAGAGTATTTATAATTTAGTATTATTTATTGTATGGACAGCAATGGTGTGCTTTTAATTTTAAATAGAGAAAATCTAGTAAGAAGGTGTTACTATAAGCTTGAAGTATTGCAGTGTTAGAGAAAGCAGTACACTGAAATAGAATCAGTACTAGGTCTTACTATTAAGAAGTAATTCCTGAAGCATTTAACAACTTAAACCCAGTCTTGTTAGCCGACAAGGTCAGAGATAATCTTTAATCTGTCTCCTATACAATTCAAAAACATTACACTTCTGGGAAGATTGGGATTGGGAGAGAGGGGTACAAAATGTTGGACATGGAACAAACATAATAGATAAAAGTATATGGAAGAAGGGAAGAAAAGGTGAGAAATGGGAAAAGTGTCTAGAGAAGAAAATGGCAGTATACTCAGGATACACTATTTTACCTACTGCGTTTGAGCATTATTAAAATTCATCTCCTTGCTGCTTTTGTCATAGTTACAGGTTGTCAAAACCAATGTTAGGACATCGGTGATAGTTGGAAGTTTGCAAATACCACCTTCCAGGACTGTCTAATCTCCCTGACATGTCCAATCCACACCTCATTACTGAACCTCTTCTTCTTCAGTACAATGTCAAGTCATGTGTTTGGTCACAGAGGAAAAATAAGAAGATTTCTTCAAAAAAGAAGGATATATAAAGCGAAAAGAGGGTGTAATTGATTGATTATGTAACTTTCCATACATTCATCCTATCCTCCTTGGTTATCCTGTATAAGTACAATACAATATTTGGGGAAATTCTCACCAATCTTGTTTCTTTTTTCTGATATATTCTTGGATTATCAAGATTTGACATATTTTTTAAAAGGTATATAAATGTTTGTACCTTTCCTGAAAAAAAACATTGTTTAGGATACCATTCGTTACATTTTCCAATATCCCATCCATTTAGAAAAACAAAATTATCTTGGAATTTGGAAAAAGAAAAAGTCAATCTTTCTTACAAATGTAAACATTGCTTCTTCATTAAGTAATAAACGTAACCCGCCATGTTGAATGCTGTCCCTTTGTTGCTGGAAGCTCCGAACCAGTATAATAGTTAATGGAGGAGAATGCATGGCATGCATGCCACCTCACCTGCTCCTCTTCCAGCCATCATTAATCAAGCATGACAGGCTTTCCCAGCTGAGCCCACTTGGACTAAGAGTCTTTCTCAATATTATATCCTAGGTATCCACAACCAATGGAGCAGAATTCACCCATGATATGAAATGGCTTCAACTAGCCTAGACGATAATATATTCACTACCCCGCCTGCATATAATCTCTTATTTTTGTCGTATGTCTATTTGATAGATTTATTGACATATGTCTTTTATCATAACTATAATCAAATCATTTTCTGAAATTAAAGGACCTCATAGCTCTGGTGACTGCCAAAGATTTTGAGTACATTTGTGAATGTACAAGAAGAGGTCCCTGAGGATAATTAGTACTTACACACACACACACACACACACACACACACACACAAAACTGGCAGCAAATACTAATAAAATGAGATTCACAAAGTTTATACTTCTTTACACTAAAAATTACTAAAACAAGTTTGCATTTTATTTTTTAATAAAAGTTTACATTTTAAAAACATATGTATCTGTAATTGCAATTGCGTGTTGGTTTTTTGAGCAAACAATGACTAAATCAAGTTTGCCAAGGCTGAGAGAGCCATGTTGATTTTCCCAATAAAGTTGATTGTTAAAACTATACAACCTAACTTAGGTCTACACAAATTGTGATCTGAGGACTGGTACCGGCTCACAGACTATTCTTCCCGGTCTACACCATATGAACATAATTAAAAGAATGTGCTTGGCAATTTTACAGGATGGCCACATTTTTATTGCATTTTATAAAATTATCCATCTAGAATGTTTGAGAAAAGACAAAAAAAAAACACAGAAAGTTTGAGAAATACTGACATTCTTTTTGATGTTCATAGCAAAATCGTAACAAAGGTCGTATTTATAAACACATTTAAGGAATCTCCTGACTTTGGGAAAACTATCAAACCTTTCTGTGCCTAAGATGTCTCATTTATAATACAGGAATCATGATAGCACCTATTTCATAGGATTATTATGGGGATAAAATAAAATAATCCCTAAGGGGCAGAGCCTACTATTGGTCATCTGAACACACACATAGCCAGAAAAAAAAATAAAAATAAAAATAATAATAATAATAATAATAATAATAATAATACACTTCCTTGCCATTTGCCATCAGTGCAGCTAGATGTGGCCAAGGAATAAGTACTCAATGGTGGTATATAAGCAAAGGTAGCATGTGTAACTTCCAGGTTGGACCCCTACAAGAAAGAAAAGGATGACTGGGAGAAATGCACAGAGAGAATGAGATCTGTCGGAATGTGAGAAGGAGGCAAACATAGCAGGGAAAGAGAACAACATGAAGGAGCATGGAAGGAGCTGGGCCTCAAGAATTTTGTTGAGCAGAGAAGTTTTATCAGTTCAGGCTTTTAAGTTAAAGAATAATAAACTTTTAGCTTATCTACACTTCCATTATTATGACCCTTTGACACAGGTACAGCCAAATCAATAGCCCAATCAAGATTACATGCAAAGCACTTGGAATAGCACTTGGCATATGGTATACATTAATAATTGACAGCTGTTATTATTATTAATCTTTGACATTTTTAAAATGTCACTTTAGAAGCACTATCTATGATCATCTGCAAAATTTTTTTCTTTCCTTCAAATAACAACTGGTACAGTTCTCCCAGACCCTTGTTTGTTGATAATTTTAACAGTGATTCAAATAGTGCTCTAGCACTGCTTTGGTGGACTTTGTGAAAGCCCATATTTTTTGAACAATTACTATTCTCATTTAGAAATGATGAAATAATTTACATTTACTGCTTAACACAACCACATAACAATATGGGATATACTGATCAGAAAAAAGTTGACAGAATGGGATGGGATGAGAACATACATCTGCAGGAAGGGATGTCTGAGAAGGGATATATTTGATAAGTGGTTGGTTCATTAATGGACGGTTCATAATATGACCCCTGTTCTTTTCCATTAACTAGTACAGTTCTTTAAAAAGAACATTCTTCTCATCAACTTTTTGTTTATCCGAAGGTATAGATGGTTTAAGAAAAACAGGACAAATTTTTCATTCTATTTTTCACTTGCCAGTTTTCAAAATTCTATTTAATGATCAGATATTCAAACAAGATGAAAGTACAGAGGCTTGTATCTTGGGCTTCTAATACCACCTAGAATCCTTGTAACATAGAACTTTTCATGACAAGATTTTCCTTCTATTCTGGTGGCAATTAAATGCCAGAGCACAAATGATTAATTCAAAACTGATAGTGACACATATCAACTTGAGCAGGTCCTTCTTGCCAGAGAGCTAAAGAAAAGAAAACAGACAGGCTCTCAGCTCAGATTTTTCTAAAAACATTCTCCCACCACAGTGACTCCTTTGTTATCCCTAGGTCATTTTTCTCTAAAGAGAAAATGAAAGAGTCTAATCCACTCTTATAGTTCCTATGACATCTGCCTCCACAGTAGGAGTTCCTCTCCATGAGAAACTACCTCAGTCTATTTTCAAAATGCCTTTATGAAAGCTGGTATATGAGTTTGGTGGCAAAACTCAACAGTCATCATGCTCTTTTCAAAATATAAGGTAGATCGTGTCATTTCTCTGCTCCCATCTCTTCAGTAACTTCCCATCTCACTCAAAATGGGAGCTAAAATTCTTATAATGACCTACAACGTCTCCATACCATACCCACCACCATCTCACTGATCTTATACGCTTGTATCTATGCCTTATTCCCTTTGCTCTATATATACAATCTAGTGCTATTGCTGACATCAGACACACCCCTGCCTCTGAGTCTTGCATTGGCTGTTCCTTCTTTCCAGATTGCTCTCCCACAACATAGCCACATGGCTTGTTCTCTTACCTTCTTTCGGTATTTTTGGTTTTATTTATTTTTTTTTATCAAATTCCATCTTCTCAGTGATAACTTTTCTGATCACAATCATCAAAACTGCAAACTTGCACCGACTTTCACCCATCACCTTCCTATTCCTCTGGCCTATTTTATTTTCCTCCCTAACGCTTACTACAAACTGACACTAAAATCTTGCCAATTTGTTGTTTATTATTGAAATAACAGTTTTATAC
Organism: Lynx canadensis; assembly: GCF_007474595.2. Classification (NCBI taxonomy): domain Eukaryota; kingdom Metazoa; phylum Chordata; class Mammalia; order Carnivora; family Felidae; genus Lynx; species Lynx canadensis. The sequence continues at coordinate 61,559,794 of NC_044311.2, read as the reverse complement.
AGCATTTCCCAAATAGAGATTTACTTCATCTTTCTCAGCACCGAAATTATGACAGAAAAACAAATGCAAAAAACCTCAAACAAACAACAGGCAAAATCCTACCTAAATGAAGGATACTTTAGGAAGATTAATTATTGTTAAGAACAAATTAGAACAACTCCTCATGTCTCTGACACTCCCACTTTTGGTAACCTTAAATATTCAAACAAGGTCCACAAAGAACTCCTCAGCTCTGAGCTTAGAGAAAACTGCTTACCAAGAAACAGGCATTTTCCCCTTTAAGACAGTGTTCTTCAAAGTGATTTCTGTAAACTCTTGAGATATTTATAGATGATATCATAGAAAGTGTTCTGATGTCAAGTACTAGTTTAAACAAGATTCTTTACTTTTGAACTTCTTGGACTCTTTAGTACACATAGCAAGAGAGTATAAATTTGCCAAAGGAGGGACAAAGTAGGCAGCATTTCCCAAACTACTTTTGACCATAAACAGCACAACCATCACCACCATCATCACCCACCATTTTTTTTTTCTAGAGCATCCATGGCCAGATACACTTTGAGAAATTGGGGATCCTTACACCTGAGTCCATGGACTTAGAACTGTGTATAAAAATCAAAAACTAATTTAGCAAAACTTAGGTTGGTTGTTTTTTTTTTTTCTCCAGGAAACTATTGATCCTTCTTAGAATATAACATGTATTTAGACACAGAGAGGAAGAAAAAAGGAAATACATATATAGAGAGAGAAATAGAATAGCAGATGACCATAGACAAAATGACCAGCAAAAACATCAAAGTTTCATTATTTACTTTCTTTGAGGGACAAGGTAAGTCAAGAACACTTCAATGACCCCTTGAAACATCATGACTTTAGGCTAAGCCCAAATTGTTTACAGCACAAATAAAGGTTGCATTATGTTCAGAATATGCCATGTAAAAAGATGTATTGTTTTCATATGGCTTGTATGATAAATGTGCTGCAAACTGGGGGCCTAAAACAACAGAAATTTATTCTCCTACAGTTCTGAAGGCTAGAAGTCCAAAATCAAGATATCAGCCAGGTTGGCTCCTTCTGGAAGCTCTACGGGAGAATCTACTCCATACCTCCAAACCTAGCTTCTAATAATGGCTCGCGATTCTTGGCATCCCTTGGCTTATAGATGCATCACTCCAATTTCTATCTCTGCTTTCACATGGTATCATTCCTTCTGTGTATCTATGCCCAAATTTCCTTTTTCTATGACACCTGTTATAGTGGACCACCATAATCCAGTATGACCTCATCTGAACTTAATTATGTCTGAAAAGATCCTATGTCCGAATAAAGTCATAGTCACAGGTTCTGGGTAGACATGAATTTTGGAGAAACACTACATGTAACCCAGTACAGCAAGTAACATATACGGCATGCATTTTAGAACTATTTCCACTGAAATGATTATCTTTTGCAAAGTAAAATATTTTTTGGTTAAAGAAGGAATAATTTAAAAGCAAGTAAATGCACTGGGGAAGCTTATTTTTAAGCATTTTAATAAAGGAAAAGCGTCCATAATAATGTGGAAAATTATCCATGAAATTGTTTTGAATGTTTTGATTCCCCATAAAAATATTCTCAAAGGAGACACATGTGTGATAGCAAACACTTAGCAAAGGAAGAATAAAAGAAAACCTAATCTTGAAAGTAAACATTGTTCTATCTCTATGGGTGCTCCTCTGGAAAAAAATTACATTTTATATTCTAGGCAATCTCAGAGATCTGGCACCTAAAGGCTCACCAACACAGAGTGAAACAGAGTCTGATTTTCATCTCACTCAGAGTAACACAAAAAAAACAAAAGTGGCATAACCTCTTCGCTTAGCTACCACTGATATTATATTCAGTAATTTTACTCTGGATGGTCACATATCTCTGCATTTTTTCCCCTTAAGCTACTATTAATTCTATTACTGAATGAAGGATAATAAGAAAAACAAATATAGAAAGACTGAAAAGCTTAGCTAACCCACACTCATCTGCTTAGCAAAGGAGAGAGTTGGTGCATTTAATGATACTGATTAGTCTGCTCTGAAGATCTTTTGGTTTCAATAAATTACCCCACCCACACCAAAAAGACCTCTTACTTCTCAGAAATCTTTTTTAACAACCAAATAAAAACCACTGAGAGAGAAATAAATCAAAATGAAATATCTGCAATTTGTAATAAGAGAAAGATCACCATATGATGAGTCAGAGGTTTAATCTCATTTAAATTAAAGACTCTGACTTCTTATTAAGATGAATTGTGAGTTCAAGTATAAATACTCACTCCCTATGTGTCAAACCCATAGTAATGAGAGAAACACACACATTAGTATATTTATAATTTTATGCTCTATGATATACATAATTTGTAAAACAACAAAACTGAACTCAAGAACAAGATAAACACCTTGGAACAGAAACACAAACAGTAACAGTAGCCTACTAGGTTCCTGGATAGATATAAGAAATTTCAAAGTGAGAAGAAGGAATAACAGGAGCCCAAAGTGTTCCATTGCTTCAGGGGACTGGAACTAGACTCAAGCTATAAAACCGGAGGCTGAGTTTAGCTTCCCTGACTTATGAAAGGAGCCTCAACAAAATGATGACCACTGCCCAGGTGAGACTCTATCAAGCTGTAGTCAAGGCAGTGAGTGGGAGCCAACACTCCTCACTCTGACCCTGGGTCCAGTCATTCTCTGATTCAGAAACAAGATATATAACATACCAATACCATTGCAGGGCTAGAAACCCAACATACCCTTATGGGAATCAACTCAACTACCAGAAATTATAATCATTTAAAAGTGAGAACAGATGGCTATGATGAATAAAGAATCATAACGTTGTAAAAAGATAGTTACTAAAATGAATCCAAAAAGGCATGAATCCTGAGTTCAACAGTTAAAGAAGTAATTATTCAGCTGAAATATTGTATTGGAGAAATAAATGAGTGAAAACTATAAAAGATAATTTTATGTGACATGCAGAATAGAGAGGCTCCCTATTCTATTCAAAGTAACAAACATTTCAGTAACAAACATCTCCAAAATCTTTGTGGCTTAATAAAAATGTATTTTTTTAATAAAAATGTATTTATTCAGGGCCCTCCTCCATAATTGCTGAGGCAGAAGGAAAGAGAACCCAGAGAGTTGCACAAGGGCTTTTCCTTACCTCAGCTTGGAAACAAGACACATCACTTAGGCTTACATTTCATTGCCCATAATTAGTTACACAGTTCTGCTTAACTGCAAAGAGCAAAAAGATATAGTCATTCACATGCCCTGGACAGAGTAAATATTCATATATTGGGGCACGAGTGCTCACTTTGTGCTCCCATATTTTGCAAGTAGGAGTTCCTGAAGTAGCATGTTGAGAGAATAATGAAAAAGCAATATTCAAAAGAAAATAATCATAATGATGCCTGAGAAACTTCAAGAATTAAACAGAATGTATTCTCAGAAAGTGAAAACTGGGAGAAAACAAAATAAATTAAAAATAAATTCACATAGGGGTGCCTGGGTGGTGCAGTCGGTTAAGCCTCTGACTTTGGCTCAGGTCATGATCTCACGGTCCATGAGCTCAAGCCCCATGCCAGGCTCTGTGCTGACAGTTCGGAGCCTTGAGCCTGCTTTGGATGCTGTGTCTCCCTCTCTGCTTCCCCTGCTCACACACTCTCTCTCTCTTTCTCTCAAAAATAAACATTAAAAAACTTTTTAATTAATTCACATATAAATCCATTCTAATGAAATTAGAACACATTAAAGATAAAGAGAATATTTTAAAAGCCTCCTAAGACAAAAGATAAATAATCTTTAGATAAATGACAATTAGACTGACAACATATATCTCAACGGCTATAATAGCAGCTACAATCTGTCAAAATACTGAGAGCAAGTAACTACCAATCTAAAATTACATATTCAGCTAAACTAGCCTTTAACAGTAAGAGTAAAACAGACTCTTCAGAAATGTAAAGGGTAGGAAAGTTTACCACCAATAGATACTTATTGCAAGAATTACTAAGGAACATATTTCAGGAAGAAGAAAGGCACAGAAAGAAGGAATAGAATATATAAAAGCATGACAAAAGTAATTATAAAAATATATTGGTAATTCTAATTAAACACTGAGTGCAAAAAAAAATTGGAATGGTAAAAAAAATATATAAATAGAACTAAAATTTCATACATTAGAAAGTAGGAAATGACAGTCGGGCTAGATAAGGGAACAGAGTTGCTTGTCTTGTTCTGGAGGAAAAATACTAAGTAAATTTAAATTTTGGTAGAAAATATATAAAGTTCAATATTTATATTGAAAAGGTTTTTATGTATTCATATTCCCCAAAATCTTATTTGTGAGTTTCTATAACAACACCAAAACAGAAACAGAAACAAAATGTGGTCACTGTAATCGTTCCCTTTCTGCTTAAGCAATATAATGTGTCTAAGGACGGGTTTGGCTAAATTAAAAAAGTATCCAGGCTATGTGCTCAAAAATAAAAAGTAAAGACTCTACTCTCTTTTTTAAAATTTTTTAAATGCTTTTATTTATTTTTGAGACAGAGAGAGACAGAGCATGAGCGGGGGAGGGGCAGAGAGAGAGGGAGACACAGAATCCAAAGGAGGCTCCAGTCTCTCAGCTGTCAGCACAGAGCCCGACGTAGGGCTCGAACTCACGGACTGTGAGATCATGACCTGAGCTGAAGTCAGACGCTCATCCGACTGAGCCACCCAGGCACCCCGAAGACTCTACTCTCAAAGACAGTATTTACAAAGTTAAAACCACAGAGTGATCCCTGGAGTAATGATAATAGGACATAGTGAGTTCAAAGGGAGGAGACATAGCATTCAGTCACGGGCATTGAGTAACATAGGTGGTGTCTGACAGAGACTGGAAGGGCAATGAAGATATATGGCAGGAGGTTGGGCCAGGAGAAAAGGAGTCACTTCAGAGGGAGTAAAGGTGCCAGTCAAGGCAATGGCATACAAGGATGAGGCTGGAGACGCCTCCGTGAGCACAGGCAGTTAGACAGTACATTGCCTATAGATACTCTGAAAACATAAACTAGTAAGGTCAGGTTTTTATCACTACACATTTGCACACTAAAAACCATCCGTGACAAAATACACTGAAAAAACATTTTGTTGGTCAAATTTCTAAACAAGTACACAGTTACTGTTGAGTTTTAATAATACATGCAAGTTTCAGAGTCACATGCTTTTATTCTTTATCATTTCATAAATATTGGATTCCACATAGAATTTCAGAGAACTTAGAGCATTCAACCAAACTCCACTTATGCAACTAGTTCCTAATAGCTAAAGACTAAACTACACGCATTCAAGTATAACTTTGTAATAGTTCAGAATCATCTGAGGCTCCTTCAGGTGCAATTCATGTTTCTAACATGTGCAATACTACGTTTCTATATTTAATCAGTATATTCAAAATAAGCAATAGCACAGTCTTTGTAAAGAAGAAACAGAACTTGAGTTACTTTAATTCTGGCATTCTACGCAACCACATGGAATTTTTATTTGTGCTTAAAATTTAAAATTTAAACCAACGAAAGAGTATAAAGTTTAATATTTTCATTTGCTACATGTAAAATTTATTTCATCTGTGGACTGTATTAAAACTTAAAGTTAAATATATTCAAATTTAATTGTTTAGAGCTAAAGAGCAAATCAAGAAAGCAATTACTGATCTCTCAGGATTATTGCCCAAAATAATCCTGTTTTACAGAAGAGAGGGTATTAAAAGGAATACCAATCTGCACTGGGTGTTAACCTAAGACATGCCAGCCATGTAGTCAGGAAATCGTAGTGGTATGTAGTGTAGCCAGTTATATTTACCTCAAATCTTTTCAAAGCCAAGGCTTTGTAATTCAAAATTCTATTTCATAATTTATGTATGTACAACAAAAAAAGCAAAATAAATAAAAGTGCCGCACTTACTCTTTCTGTGATCTTAATAAATTGATAAAGAACCACACTTTCTCCAAACAGTGAGTAAACAGAGTTACAATGAAAATTCTTTAATGAGATCTCTCAGGATTGCTCTATAATGGTAATTAAATGGGAAGTTACATGAAGTCAGGAACACCTGGGCCTCACTGGGAAACCCTTGGAATGTTCTCCAATGGCCCCCTTCCTAGTTCCACTAACCTCTCCTTGTTCAAGCCCACATTGCACTATTGCAGTAACACACTACCTGTTCTCTTCTTTCATCATTTCACTGTCCTACCCCTCCACGACACCCGTGTTCATTTCCTCCCTGGGGCCACACATAGGTACTAGTGTAGGGGCAAGGGATAGGGGAAAAGGGATACAGAGGAGGTAGGCTATGACTTTGGGAGTGACAGGCATTAACTTGCCTCCAAGTCAGAAGAGAAGCACTCCTTCCCACAACCTACGGAACCGGGACCTCATAATGTGATCACAAAAGAATTGTATATGCAGCCAAACTACACTGGCCCTGGGACCTATCCTCCACCCACAGTGGAGAGTTGGCTACAGACCAAAAGAGCCATGCTTTCTCATGCTTTCGGCTCCCATGGTTTATTCCAACCAGCAGTACCTGTCCTTTTACTTTCTTGTTGCTTAAATCCTCAAGACCTAAATCACACATTTCCCAATTTATCTAGTCATAATGAACTGCCCCTCCTCCTTCATTCCCACAGTCTGTTGCTTACTAGCTAAATGTGTTTGTGCTAATTAGCCTCTCTGAGCCTCAGATATGTAATCTATAAAATTGACATAACAGTGATACCAATCTCACAGAATCAGGAGAGTGTAATGAGAGGCGACAGTGCTTTTAAAACTATACAACATTCATGTTCCACTTCTTCTGCCTCTCTGCCGGCACCTTGATCTTAGACTTCCCAGGCTCCAGAACTGTTGGAAATGAATGTGTGCTGTTTAAGTCATCCAGTAAATGATATTTTTGTTTTAGCAGTCCAAAAGAATTAAGACATTCCCCTAATTGTCACTTGTGGGTAAGTTATTGCCTCTCTCCCCCATATCCCTTTTTCCCTAGATCTTGCCCCATGTGTGGCCCAGGGGAGGAAATAAGTTTTCCAATGAGAAATAAAATATGATTCTTTACACTTCTGAAAATCTAATCACCCGATATTGCCCTAATACATTAAAAACTATACTTAAATTCAAAGGTTTTATCTTAATATCTCTCACTTATTCTCTCAACCATAACCTTTAGAAGCACAAAGGGCAAAACTAGGAAGCAGCTTCATAAAATAATAAAAAATAAATATGAGACTGCCAGTGAAAAATGTTCCCACATCTACCTGTTTGACTTGTTTGTGAAATAGTACTTACTCTTTGGCTTTTCTGAACTTGAGGGTTAAACTAATATTGCTGCTTTGTATTTGATTTTGTCTCAGCTCTATAAATTTTGAGTACAGATTGAGAACAAAATGTTAGTAATAATAATCATTCATTATCATGGGAACAGAAAGTTAAATCCAGAAAGAAAACTGCCTGTCCCCAAAATGAAAATTCAGTCCAGATTCTGAAATTAACAACTTGTCTCAGTGTGCAACTGGGATGGTAAGAGGAAGCGAGGGGCACGGTACAAGAGCTCCTCCTCCTTTGTAGTCAAACAGACAAGCATTCAAATTCATGCATGACCACCAACTTGCTATGTGACCTTGAACAAGCTGCTTAATTTCTCCAAGTCCCAATTCCTCCTTAACAAACCAAAAAATTGGGATAATAAGAACCTCAAAACCTGACGTAATCATTAAATAAGTGTTGTAATTCTAACACTTACATCTGTGTCTAACACAGGAGATATGCTCAATAAATGATTATTGTCAGCATTGATCGTAATTCTGAACAATGTTGAAAACCAATTCCTTGCTTCCTATAGCTTTATCGTTTTGTGATGTTTTTAAATAACCGTTATTTTATTTCAGAAGGTAATTCTCATTTTTTTTACATTTTTAATTGAAGAATAATATTTAAACAGGAAAGCACACAAAATAAATATCAATATACAGCTTCATAAATTTTAGTCCATCACGTAACCATTACCCAGATGAAGAAAGGAGAACATTATTGGCATCTCAGATGTTCCCGCTTTGCCTCACTTCCAGGTACTACTGCAAGGGTAACCATTACCCTAATTTTTTGGACCATATAATAGGTTTGCCCATATTTGAATGTTATATAAATGGAATCATAGTGTACCTACTTTCTTGGGTATGGTTTTTATTCAACATTGTTTCTGAGATTCATCGATAATGTTGTGTGTAAACAGCTATGTTTTAATGTGACATTTTCAATTATATACTCATAAAACGTAAACATTTCAAACCATAGTTCTCTGGAAATACAGTGATAGCTCTACACTACTTACCCTCATCTACTTGGTTCATATACAACAAATACAGTCCAATCAAATGTTAGGTCCGTACTAGCATTCTTTGGCTTTCACTTTAAATAATGTTGAAAAAAACCACTCCGTGGTACCATCTCTTGCTGATTCTAATATTCAGTACCATGTACACTGTGACCCATCTAAAAGATGGAAGCTCATAAAACAGGAGAACACCACAAGGAAATCCATATGAACAGTAATTACTATTCAAGTACATCCGAACTGTCACGAACAATAAGACCTCTGGGTTTCGTTCTGCCAGCCATATCAAGCACCTCCAATGTCACCAGTTCCAAATCTGACTCTGACATGGGACAGAGGAGACAGGTGACAGATGGGCAAAATTTAGCATGCAGCTTGGATGATCTTTGGGAGAGTAGTCTTGTTATCTCTAACTTGCTGCCAAGGCCTGCATGTTGCTTTATAACAGACACCACTGGGAAATTCTGTAGCCTCAGCCAAAAACACAGACTTGAAAGAACCAGATTTCCTCACTGTTGGTATTTGTTACACCTCACCTACACCAGACTCTGCTGCAATAATGAAATAGTCACCAGTGTTTATCTGAATATGCAAAAGCATTTTGACACACCAGAATTATTTTAAAACTTAGGACAGTGGCTTACTAGATGTAGAATTTACCATTTCTAAACCAATTATACAATCTACTGAGATATTTCAAATTCATTAGTCTTTGTGCCAAGTGTTGGTCCAAATATCTTATTAAAATCAGGCTTAAAGGGGCGCCTGGGTGGCACAGTCGGTTAAGCGTCCGACTTCAGCCAGGTCACGATCTCGCGGTCCGTGAGTTCGAGCCCCGCGTCAGGCTCTGGGCTGATGGCTCAGAGCCTGGAGCCTGTTTCCAATTCTGTGTCTCCCTCTCTCTCTGCCCCTCCCCCATTCATGCTCTGTCTCTCTCTGTCCCAAAAATAAATAAACATTGAAAAAAAAAAATTTAAAAAAAAAAAAAAAAAAAAAAAATCAGGCTTAAAGAACTATAAAGTATAGACAAAGTTGAATATCTAAAGCATGTTCTCTGTTATTTCTTTATCAGTGTATCTGCTGTCCATCATGGTAACCGTGCCCCTACTTGCTTTTGCCAGTTGAGTGTCATCACTTGGCCCCTGTCACCCCAGGATCCAATTATTCCCATTACACAGGTTTTCCAATTGAGCAGCTGTGATAACCACTGTAAGGTCTGGCCTACAGAGGAGAGTGATTATGAAGCTCTTCAAGGATGCTGGAGAGTCCACTAAAAATTTATTTCCCACAGTAAGGGCAAATGAAAAATCCACTCTAACATCTCCCTAAGCTTCTGGATCCCTCCTCTACATTAAACCAAGAGAGGTCAGGCATTTCCAATTCATTCACAGTGGGCCATCTTTTGGTTCAACCAGACAAACTGTAAGAGTCCCTTCTAACTCTCCAAGCTACAACATTAAATGCAAAGCCTTTGCTTAGTGTGCCCATATCAATAAATTTGGCCTGATCCAATTTTTTGTTCCTTCCACCATTCTCCCACACTCTTCATATGTATTCCCACCTATGTTCCCTGGATTTCTGCTTGTAAAAATTAGAAAACTCTAATTTAGTGTAGTTCACCTTGCCATAGGTCATATTTTATACCTCATTTTTAAATGCCTTCTGGGACTTGAGTCTAGTTATAGGTGTAGAAGCAAAGAGGTAGGGGTGTGTCCTGAGGAGAATCAGCATTGTCTTTCATGGTGAGTGGTTCAGGGATGCAGTTCCTTGGGACAAGGCAGGGTTAATCCCTTCAATCAGGGGTGGTGAGATCTCTACCACTGGGAGTAGAGAAGCAGCTGTCACTGGGGGGTGAGAAGGCCACTTCTACTAAGAAAGAAGACTCATCAGAATTTAGGCACTCGATGTCCCCAGCTTAATCAGAGTCTTCCCGCACATCTTCATCCTAACTTACAGGGTCCCATTCTTTCCAATCAGTGTCTTCACATTAATAGTAGATACCCCTTGAGGCTGAGAGTTCAACTTGCATTATAATTCGGCCAACCACAGCCTGAGATTCTGAGTTTCAGCAATTTCAGCCCTGCAGCTAGCTACAAGAGATAAGGTTTTCCTTCAAGGCACACACAGAAGTTCTTAGGTCATTTATACAGCCGGTGCTTGAGCTGGGAATTTGAATCCCTGAGCTCATCCTTTTCCTTCACCACTTTGACCAGAGACATTAGGAGTAGCCAACCAATGTCATTATATTCCTTAGTCTTCCAAAAACATTCAAAACTATCATCTACGAAGTCATTTCACTCCTTGCTTCTTACAAGTGGTTGATTAGGAGCATCCAGTGCAGATAGTTTACATATCTGTATATACAGCTCACGCCATGAACTATCCATGCTCTCTTTACTACTGGAAATAGAGTCATTTGTGTCTTTAATCAGATTAGAGAGCCAATTCCAGAAACAACAAAACCAATTCAGAAAACTCATTCTTAAAATTCTACTCCTCTAGAACAAGTCTTGGCACCTAAATCTATATTCATCAAGTTTGTCCAGAGAAACAGAACTACTAGAGATACATACACTGACAGATAAGCTGATAGATGATAGATAGATAGATAGATAGATAGATAGATAGATAGATAGATTTTTTAAAAAGACTTATTATAGGAATTGGCTCATGTAATTATGGAGTCCCAGAAGTCCCACTATCTGCCATCTGTAAATTGGTATAATTCAGTCCAAGTTCAAAGGCCAGAAAACCAGAGGAGCCAGTGGTGTAAGTTCCATTCTGAGTCCAAAGGCCCAGGAATGGGAATGAGGGGAACCAATGGTGTAAGCTCTGATCCGAGTCTGAAGGCCTAGTACCCAGGAGTACCGATGTTCTCCAAAGTCAGGAGAAGATGGATGTCCCAGCTCAACAGAGAGAGCAAATTTATCCTTCTGGTTTTTTGTTGTTGTTGTTGTTGTTGTTGTTGTGTTCTCATTCAGGCCCTCAATGCATAGAATGATGCCCACATACACAGGTGAGGGATATCTCCTTTATTCAGTTTGCCATTTCAAATGCTAATCTCTTCAGAAACAATTTCAAGGACACACCTAGAGGTTATGTTTTACTACCAATTATCAGGGCAGCCATTAGCCAAAACTGACACATACAATTAGCCATCATGCTTAGTATCAACCATGTCTCAACACCAATATTTTATGTATATTTTACTGCATGTCAGCACAGCATTTTGTGAATATTTTATGAATAATGCATGCCAGTATTATATGAATAAGTCAGTATATGTCAAACCAGTATTTTATACATAGTTCACATTTCAGAGGACCCTTGAATTACCTCCACCATCCAGGTTCCCTCTGAATCCCTAGGACCAATTCACAGAGAATGAATCTTTAAAATGTCTCTAGAGCCTGCTGAAATCCTACCCCACACCCTAAAGGCAGTTCAAAAGGTCCCTGAAGTTAACTCGGAGTACAGTGGCAACCAGCCAGTGAAAGCTGTCGTGTGATGCTGGTAGCTCCCAGCATCCTCTGGAGATGGCTGGATTGACATGAATCCACTACCTGCTAGAATAATCTAATTATGCCTAAAGGTTTCCACTGAAAAGACTCTACTCCAGGTCCCTGTCACTTTCCCTGTGGGTGAAGTCAGCTATCCAGTGACTTTCAAATAATCTCTGCAGGTGGCTTTGTAACACATGAAGAAGTTCCTGAAATGTCAATCCTAAGGGACAAGCGTTCGTGCCACCGAAGCAATACATCATAACCTCTGCACTTCCTGGATTTTTCAGACAAAAGCCAAAAGCTATGAAGGCCACAATGAAATTATTCTTGCTACCCAAGAGCTGATATTTCCAAAGAGAAATATATGTATGTTAAGAGAGTTAGGAGGATGAATTTGCACTATAGTAGCTCCTGCAAATCCTGTCCTATGAATAAAAAGCCTTCAGTTTCTAAAGCCTGAAAATCTGGTAACATTCAGAACATATGGATATTCATTTAAATAGGAAAAAAAAAGTTAAAGTGTGACATTTCTTTTAACCCACAATTTTACAGCTGGAAGAAATCTTTTCTACTCTTAGATGGCATAATGTGAAAATCCACGCAACCAAGCTTAAGGACTGTAAATTCACTACTTTTCTTCTACTACCAAATTCCAAGATTTATTAAACATCTCCTCTCATAGTACTCTGCGCTTTATGAGCAAACCAGATTTGACCTTTAAAATGGTAGAAGCATCTGGATTATTTCAACTGATTTTCCTACTGGCAGTTTCTTTAGTTCCTTGTTATGTTTTTACTCTCTATCTAACCCCACACACAAAATATGGAGGTCAAAATCCTGAAGGATGTGCGCAGTTCTAATTTTTAATACTTTAAGATATGTTTAATTAAAAACACCTGGCCCTAAGTATTGGTACATCGCCATTCTAGATTTCAAAATGCTCCTTTATACCCAGCTGCTGAAGTGATTTCACTAGTCCTGATTTCAACTCATATTTCTCAATTTCTATCCCTCTCAAAAATGCTCTTTTTTACCCCTGCAGCTGTTCCAAGAGCATAACTCCATTTTGGCCCAAACTCAGATCATTAAGATCAAAGATATATAAAAGGAAGCATGACTTTTGCCCAATGTTATAACTCTTAATGATACACATTCAGGGTCTTTTATCTCAAACTCTCAAAGGGAATCTTCTTAATAGGATTCCATAATCGTAACAGATCCAGTGGAATGCAAAAGAGCCACAGAGTGCCGTTGGAAGGGCCAGTTCAGAGTCATATGGCCATTACTGACTTGGAAAAGATGGGATAACATTATAACGTTGAGAGAATAGCACTCCTCTGGAACAAACTTTTACTTGATACTAAAAATTGGTCTGTAATCCTAGGTCATCTCCTTTTTTTCCCCAGCCCCACATTTCTGAAAATAAAATAGGAGAAGTAATGCTAACTACCTCACTTAGTACTTGAAATTCTTGCTATGAATAAGCCAAAAATATGAATGTATCACATGTTTTGTGAAGTCATCATAATGCAGCATGGCCATGAATTTGTGTCATTGTAAGAAACAGAAGATTATAGAATTATGGAAAAATACCAACAAGTAGGCAAATCTGGATTCTGGTGCCAATTCAACTATACACTAATGTTGCCTTGAGTAAGACTTTTTCCCTAGTGTATAAAGGACAAATGATCTTGTGGAATCCTTTCCATTCATTCACCCAATCGATCACTTGTTCATCCATTCAGCAAACGTGTGGTAGAGCTGTTGTGTTCAGTATTGTGCTAAGCAATGAGGATACCAGATAGAAGATGGTTCTACTGTGCCATATTCCTCTGCCACCAAAGAACCTCAAAGTGCTACTCTTGACAAGAGCATGACTCCAATGAACAGAAAATACATTTATTTTTCCATCATCACCAAGTTCACTAACTTTTCTTGTAAAATGAAGACAAACACATTTTATCTAACTTCAGAACATTTAGGGAGGGACGCTTTTCCAGATAAATAAATTACTTATATTTATACTGCCTGAATAACAATGAGTAATACTCACCTTAAGCTTATTATATTCTGAACACATCTGTTTAAGTGTCTTACATGCATTATCTCATTTAATCTTTATAACACTCTATAAAGTAAGTAGTATTTGTATCCCTATTTTAGGGATTGATTACTCCATGGAGATAAATTTAAGGAGATTTGGTAGCTTATCCAAATGGTAAATATTTGCACCTAGGCCTGTCTGAGTCTGAAGTTTAGTTTCTTTAATTTGGATATAAAATTATTTCAAACTTCCTGCATTTCTCAGCAAAGCCTGCTTCAGTATTTGCACATATCTATATTAGTATTCAAAGCATAGATTTAGAAGGCATAGAATTGCAGAAATAGAAGAGATTTTAGAAACCATCCAGTCTGACCTATTCATTTACAGTTAAAATATAGGTCTTGAAATTAGGGGTAAAAATACATATTGAATGAAAAGCCAAAAGAAGTAAGGACAAAAGCTGAACAGGGAAAAGGAAGTGAACAATCTTGAATTATTCATTTTTTGTATTTCTAGTACTTAATAAAGTCCTTGGCAACTAGGGAAAATTCAATATGTTTGGTCAACTGGATTATATTACATGTTATAGATCTTTTAAACTAGAGCTTCCCAAAGGTCAAGAGAGATATGGGATACTTTCATTTGTTTAAGGCTTACAGTATATTAAAAATGAAGAAATGACAGAACTGTGATATATTTTGAATGTTCATTCCTGTTAGCTGATCTTTGTAGTTATCCTATAATTCCATTCAGATATAAGGACTAAAGTATGGGTTTTAGCCAATGTGTGGCAATGAAATACTATAATGTCTCATGTAAGCCTTACAACAAGCTTATTGTCTTGGTATATCATTATTCCCCAATTACAGACAACAAAGAGTTTAGGCAACTCCCACCATATTCACACATTTGAAGGTTATGCAACATTTTATAGTCTATCCCCTTAGACTTTTAAAAGTCCAAAAGAGTGCTTATGCAAGAGTTTCTTTAACTAGCAAACATGAAAACACACTAATTTCAGAGACATTAAATCATTCAATTGTCACTATAATGAAATGTGAGGTAAAGTTAAAACAAAATTTTTCTCCCCTGGAGAGTTCTGGTTTCATGTATTCTAACACATATAGAGACATTGTAAGGATCATCCTTTTAAAATACACTTAATAGAAATGGTACTCAACTATGCGGATGCTTACAGATTCCTCATGTGTTGATTACCCAGATGCATGTTAGATTTTGCAGGAATTAGATTTGATATTATCTCCTTATTATGCAAAACCATGGAAAACATTTAATTAAAACTTAATTAAAATCTCCATGATGCTTCAACCCCGTGGAGTCCATTTTTCAACAGCAAGCAGCAAAGAAAGCCTTCAGGACAAACTGTTTTTTGAAACATGGTGTATAAGAACTCACTTTTCTCAGTACCTACCCCAGATCATGCATCTTCAGCCTAGAGAGTGACAGATTTATATATAAGCCTAGAGAGTGACATCAATAACAAATAAATAAAGAGGTTTAGACCAGTGGCTGACATTTCATTTCTTCTAGAGTTTTTATACATAATTTCAAAATACATTAAAAATCATATGATACTGTATCTGTCATATATTAGGCTCCTAATAAGTATTTATTTAATAAAATTGGTAAATATTAGATAGGTATCGATTAAAAACTTCTAAGACTCTGACACAATTTTATCCTCAACTATTTATGGCAAAATATGTGAACTATTGGTTGTCATTGAGACTGAATAATTTTGTGTATATCGAAATATTTTCTATAATAGGATATGCTATAGTAAGAACTGGTCTATATGGAGGACTCAAATGTGGTCCTATTCTCTAACTTATAAGGGGATAGTCCATTATCCCCACATAGTTTTAACTTAAATTATAAAACAAGAAGTCACAACAAAAACATTCTTACTCAGCAATAAAAAGAAATGAACTGCCAACATCAGGCAACATACATGCAACGTCATAGGTGAACTTCAGAAAACATTTTGCTGAGGGAAAGAAGCCAGGAACGATAGAGGGCACACTTTGCAGTGCTATTTATAAGAAGTTCTGCAACAGCATAACTAAGCTATGGTGAAATATAGGCAGAGTGGTTGCCTGGGTTGATGTAGGTGTTCAATTCAGGGAATGATGGGAAGGAACAGGAAAAATCCTATGGTAATGAAACTTTTCTATATTTTGATAGGAGTATGGGTTACACAGGTATATGCAATTTTTAAAATTCATTGAACTGTATACTTATTATCTGTGCATTTTACTGTGCGCAGATTATAGTTCAGGTTTTAAGAAGCAAATAAGCATATGCACCAGCCATAATTGATCTTAAGGAGATTAGTACTCCAACTGTGATGTTGCTGTAGCTCAGAGATTTTGGAACTCCTCTTTTGTAACTGCATTCAGAGGCTAAAAGACACTATATATATATATATATATATATATATATATATATATATATATATATATATATATATCAACAGCAGCAAATCTTCTGAGGGTGAAATTACCTTTCAGAAATATCCAGCATCATTAAGGGTCAAGTCTGTTTACTACAAGTGATTAAGCCAGAAAAGAACATTTTTGCTTCTCCTGCTGGAGTAGTAACTAATTTAATGAGCCTGATTTTTCTCACAACCTGGTTTTTCTCACACAAACACAAATATAAGCATAAACACTCACTCACAACCTACTGGTATAGTAGATTCAATTTAAACGTTCCAAAAACTTTTTTGTTTAAGTGTGGAATCCCTGAAATGAGTGCCAAAGCCTCCCTAATTCACTGCTTTAAAGGAAACATTTTTAATCACATGAGGAAGGGATGATAGACCAAAATTGCTCTGCTAAGTTAATTATACCTATTTCGAAATAGGTATAATTTCAAATTATACCTATTTTGAAATAGGTATAATTTTGAAATATACCTGTTTCTTTGAAAAAGAAATACTTCATATTTTTTCTTCATTATATAACGTCTGAAAGACACTGACATTCTCAGATTAAATTTTAATTTGCAATTATACTCAGTTTAAGCCCGACTAACAAGGAAGAGGTCTTCTCTATTAAATTTTATTTACCCTCTAATATGCATAACACAGTGATCACATTTGCTCCCCAATTACACCTCCCCCATAAGACTATAACAAGACAGAATAAATTTTTAATTCACCACATGAGATAGCAGTCTCTACTATCATGCCTCATTCTATTCCATTATTGGAATGAATAGCACAGATTCTCATAATACATAACACATGTTAAGACAATAAAAGAAGAAACTGACAGAATGACCATCGCACAGTCCTGGAAAAGGACTGGGTATTTAAACTTAACCAAGTTATACAAATAGTAAATTCTTTGGCTAAGTAGATCTATGAAACTTGAAATTATTCTATTTTATGAGCAACTGTTTTGACAAAAAAAAAAAACAACCCAAATTGAAAAAGTTAGTTTTGTGGAATAAACAATGTAGTTGAAGTTCTAAGTTTTTATCAGGTGCAATAAAACCTACGACAGGGTTATAGTTTCTCTATCTTAAATATTAAGCCTTTGAACTAGATAACCTCCAAAGTTTCTGCCAATGCTGTCATAATACTTTTCTATAAAACTATTTGGTATAAGTGAGATAGTAACCAAAAATTGATTAAAGTTGCTTCAATTACTGTCATAAGTTCGTGACACACAATGTGACCAAATAAGTAAGTGAAATGTACATGCATAATCCTTATTCCCCATTCACAAAAATCATCGTTTTGTGCATGGATAACTTAATAGAATGTATTGTGGGGCTTCCAAAAGAATTTAAGGATAATTCTTTTAAATGAAATATTATATCTGCTATTTAAGTTGTGTGTAGCATTTAATAATCATTAAATACACTATTAATAATTGTATTAGATGTTAATCAACCATATTCCCTGCAACACTGGGCATTTCAGAGACTAGCAAAATGGTTTTTAAAAATCCTTGCCTAATAACATGAAAGTACTAAGTACTGATAGATCAGAATTCTGAATTGTTGCTCTGCTTCTGTCCAATCCTATTCCAATTCCATTTTCAAATAGAGTTCTACATTCCACACTGTTCATCTTCCAGTGCCTACAGATTATCCTGTTTACAGTTCCAAAGAAAGCCATCTCAGAAAGATGAAAATTTATACTATTTTTAAAACCTTTCTGGGAGAGTCCACAAACTGCCTTAATAATTCATTCGACACTGTAACACTCTCATTGTCAGGAAATTATCTTTCATGTCAGACATAAATTATGTCACCCAACAGCCTCCTCTTGGTGGAGTTAAACAATCCCAGACTGGTTTTCTTGTGGGTCATCTTTTTTAATACTTCCTGTATTAGCATCTTATTTTAATCTTTGTGACTTCTCATCAAGATTTTTAAGCCCCTCTTAAAACCACACTCCTTATTCTAATGGGTTTCTAGCCCAGAGGTTGGTAAACTACAACCTACAGCCAAATTTTCCTTTTTTTTGTCAATAAAATTTTATTGTAACACAGCCATTATTTATGTATTAATACATTGTCAAAAGTGGCTTGTGTGCTTGCAACACAGACTGCATGGCCTACAAAGCCAAAAATACTTACTCTGTGGCCCTTTACAGAAAAAGGGTCAATGAAGTCCTCTAAAATGCACAATTATTTCAGGTTTCATCTTGCTTGTGAGCAAACAGGGCCTGAGAAGTTTTATCATACCCTTTCCCATTTTTTCAGAACTCTCTCTTGCTCTGATTTGGGATCTATTAAGCCTGATGTAACATAACATCCTAAAATACTGATGGATAGCAAATACTTGAGAGTGTAATACGAGACGTGTGATACAAGTTGGCAATAATTTTCCAGCATCCACTGAGTACAGGCATCCTTCTCAGTAAAAAGTGTTAAACCTTCCTCCACAATCAGGGCACACATAGGAATACAGAGAGCTTCAGAATTCTCTCAATAAAGGCACAAAGAGGCATGCCTACCTGACATTGTGTCACCTCACTATCACCCATTCTCTTTCCCCAGCTAAAGAGTATATTGTGTGTATCTGAGGACAGGATATCAGATGGATTCGGGGGAAGGAAAATCATATAAGTGAGTGGAGCAGTCTGGTGTGAGACTATAGAGCATGGCAAAGACTGTGGAGAACCTGAGCGCATATGTCTGTACAAACACATTAGCACTGATCTGCTCCAAATGACCGCTGTGCTGTAATTTGGACCCAGAGAAGATAGGTTTGCAGATTTTTCAAGGTAAACTTCAAGTCAAGATTCAAATTTCTTAATACACTGTGAGGGTCATCACTCTAATGGCTAAAAAACCTTACCTGTGTTCACCTAGATTGCAAAAGTCTCTAAAACATACTTGTTGACTGAGATACACTTATTAGGGGAACTTGACCTTAATTAAAACTCTTATTTTAGAAAAGAAGAAACTGAAGCTTAGAAAGATTAAATTACTGACCTAAGATTGCACTGAGTATAGCTAGTCTAGGGCTATAAATCTACTTTCAATGTACCACTCCACAAATGCTTTCTTAATTTAGAGGGATTCAAAAGATGCACTAAGAATCTGATAAAAGCTACAGACTCTGTGAGAGAAAAATGTACATAAAATACAAACTCACAAAAAGTTGGCTTACAATTTAAAGGATTTCATACAAAAAAAATAATAAAAAAAAGTGGGAGCACCTGGGTGTCTCAGTCGGTTAACTGTCTGACTTTGCCTCAGGTCATGATCTCATGGTTCATGGGTTCGAGCCCCACATCAGGTTCTGTGTTGACAGCTCAGAGCCTGGAGCCTGCTTCAGATTCTGTGTCTCCCCACCGGCCCCCGCTTCCCCTCCCCTGCTTGTGCTCTGTCTCTCTCTCTCTCAAAAACAAATAAACATTAAAAGAAATTTTTAAAAGATTTCATACACTCATGAAGCTTATCCTTGCATATGCTCAGGGAGCCATGGACACCAGGTTTAATATTTTTTGAATCTTCCATATGAAGAATCCATAATCCTCCAATTATATCACATAAAAATAATCAATAGTCTGTATAACATTCTAGATAGGTTTCATTTACTATTTTTACCTATTTATGTGGCCATCATGTCACCTCATTATTGAAAAGTAAATTTTTAAGATAAAACAAGTTCATAAACTCATAACAGTAGTTCTATAACATTCTTTGTTATGATTTAATATGACTAGAACTTTTACTCAAATAAATTATAGTCTCTTTTAGAAAAAGTCATCATTTGACTCCAACCATTCTAAAAGAAATGGAAAAAAATCTCTCCTTTCTTAGACACATTGATTTGCATGTATTTTCAAAAGCATCTCACAAACCAGGACCCTCTGGGTGAAGTAAGCACCTCTCTATTCCTCTCAGAACACCTTACACACAGCCTTTATTGTCTTGCTTTGGGATCTAACTATCCCGTGAGCCTTCCAAAGATGGACAGTAACTTATCAAGCACAACCTTGAGAAAATGATCAAAGTTAAAAGTTCAGGAACGGAAACTGACCTCATGGGTCTCCTAAAATGATGCACTGAGAATACATCATTTTTGGTATCGTGTTGCCAAAAGCATAAAACCTAAATCCATTCATAAGGAAATCTATCAACCAAACTCAAAATGAGGGACATTCTGAAAAATATTCAAAAAATATCAATATCTTAAAGTACAGAAAAAACTTTTTCAGGGCACCTGGGTGGCTCAGTCGGTTAAGCTTCTGATTTCGGCTCAGATTATAACCTCACAGTTCATGTGTTCAGGCGCCACGAAGGGCTCTGTACTGACAGTTTGGAGCCTGGAGCCTGCTTTGGATTCTGTGTCTCCCTCTCTCTCTACCTCTCCCCCCCTCTCAAAATATGAATAAAAATGTTAAAAATTTAAAAAAAATATATATATTTCTTTTGAGATTAACAAGGGAGTATACCATATGACAAAGACCAAATAGACATGACAGCACAATACAACACAGGATCTGAGTTTTATTTTTGCTGTAAAGGCCATTTGGACAATTGGTGAACTCTGAAATGAGGTCCTTAGTATTCTGTCTATGTTAACCTCCTGATTTTGATAATTATCCCATGGTTATACAAAATGATTTATTGGTTCTTTAAAAAAAAAAGCACCAAAGTGTTTAGGGAACATCAGTCCTGTAACAGACTCTAAAAAACTAAGAATATTAAATAGATACATAAATACATATGTGTGTGTGTGTGTGTGTGTGTGTGTGTGTACATACATCTGCCTGTTTTAATCAATGGTTACCTTTGATCCTAGCCTGATTTTTAGTAAGAAAAACATATAAAGACCTTTTTGGTGTATGCTGCCTCACTTTTGTTAGTAATTCGGGAGCAGAGCGCAAGTAAAAAGTAATGCAGTTCAAGTATAATTTGGAACAACAATTTTGGGTTTATGGTACTACAGATAAACCTGAGTTACTACAGATAGAGAGTACATTTGGCCTTTATCAAACCTTCTTCCTTTTCTATCCAAACCCATACATAACTCCTCTTCCACAAGAAAAAAAAAATCTATATGCTATACGGACAGATATAGATACACGGATATTTTAAACCAATTTACAAAGAAAAGAACTCGTGCCCCTCACCATACTAGTCACTTGAAAAAAAGCAAAGCAACAAACAACAAAATACCAAGAACAGCATATATCGGTCATTTTAATAGCATGCAACCTTCCCCCATTTCCTATGAACATTGTGGTCTCTCTTTGGGCCAAATTGCCCATTTGGTGTAATCTAGGCAGTAGGGCCTACACTGTACTGTGGCCTCCTGCTAAGAATCAGAAAAGAACAGAGTTTTCCACTGCCCACTTCCTGATAGACTATCAGGTACTTGCTTCTGGCAGCTTGAATCATGAGAAAAGAAGAATTTCTGAAAGCCAAATTCCTTGTAGCATCAGTGGCCATTGACAAACCAGACTTCTGCTAGTGGCTATGGTTCCTGCTTCCCCTAGAGCTTCCTGGTTCCTGCAAACTTTCCACCTCCCCATCAACAAGTGTGTCCCTCTCCTCCCCTACCAGTCAACCAGTGAAATCCTTTTAGGCTTAAAATACCCAACAAGTTTCTGTTGCTTGGAACCAAGAATCCTGACAAAAAAAAAAGTATTGGAATTCCTAAAATCTCAATTTAAAATAAGTTACTGTTAGTTCTACTAATAGGGACCCAATAGGGGTCTGTTTACATGTGAGCAAATCTCTCTGGGGCACTTGCAAGTGTGGAGAGAAGATTGGCTTCACATTTGGGCATGGCCTCTCTGGCTATTTAGAGATAGGCTTCCATACAGATTAATTCCTATAAGAGGCAATTAAAGTTAAATTCTTTTGATGTGCTGGAAATTGAGATAAAGATGAAAAACTACCCAACTCTCACTATATTCGCTAAAACATTTTAATTGAACATGTGGCTGCTTCCAGAGACTGTCCACCTGGTAGAGTCTCTCTTTACCTGGAAAAGTGTGACTACTGTTGGCGACCCACATACTATCTCTAAAATACCACCCTCCAACACTTCTCGAAAAATAAAATTTCTTCCCCTAGGGGCTATTTTTCTGCCACTAAGAAAAGTCTTTGTTTTCACAAAGCAAGTGGATTTCATTTAGTCATTTCTTTTCTTTACAAACGTAGAATGAAAAGTAATTGAAAATACTGTTAATTAAAAGTTACCATTTGCCCTTTAGCTGCAAATAATATCAAAGCACATTCAGTGATAATGAAGTACAGTAACAACCAGCCTGTTGTGATAGTAAAACAGGAACATCACATCAGTGGTACAAAATTCCTAAAACTGGATTAGGGTCCAAAGCCATTTATTTTACACCTGTCACATAAGCCCTTGTTCAAGCTCAGATGTGCAAATGTCGCTGTGTCTGCAACTTTGATCCAAATTTATTTAAGTTATAAGCCTTTCCAGGGTACTGTCTCATGATAATTATGTTGTAAGAAAAATCATTTTCTATACCCATCTGTACAATTTGAGAAGTTCACAATTTTTTGAAAGAATTTACACTGCAGTGATATTTTTTCCCCAGAATACTAATCTGAGTAAGTCAACCCTGCGTAATCTTTTAATGGTTCACCACTGCCCACAGGATAAATGTGGGCACCCTGGTGGAAAACACAAGTCCCTTGCTAATATGCTTGCTGTAAACCTTCTAATGTTGTTCTGCTACCATTTCCTTTCTTACATTCCTTCACAAATCTTCACACACTGTTCTCTCACTTCTCAGTGTCTTTGCAAACTCTCTTTCTGCTCCCTGAATGCCTCTTGTTTCTCTTTATCTGTTCAAGGTCTACTCATGAGTCAAGACCTAACTCTGTATCAAATGGTCCTGGGAGCACAGCGGAGAATCAAGTTAAACGATAAAAGTGAAAATCTACCCACAATCATCAGTAAATGAATGAGAGTGAGTATTATTTAGTATATGCTATGTGCCAAGAGCTGTTCCAGGCTGGAAATATAATATTGAACAAAACCAACAAAAATCCCTGCCTTCATAAAGTTGGCATTCTAGTAAGCAATGACAGAAAATACAAAATAACTAAGTTGTATAGTCTGTTAGTCAGTGGTCAGAGCCAGAGAGGAAAAAAAAGCATGGTCAGAAGGACAGAGAGTGTCAGGGAAACAGTTGTAATTTTAAAGATAGTGAAGACACTCTCACGGGAAGAAGACATTAGATGGGGAACCCATCAGGAACATATGTAGAAGAAGAACATCTAGAAGGTATCCAGGAGTGACAGAGGTGAAGCAAGAGCCACAGCAAACACCCAAGGCAGGAAAATATCCAGCGTATGTGAGGAGTAGCAATGAGGCCAGTGTGGTTGGAAAGTGGGGTGGGAAGAGAAGTCAGTGGAGATGAACTCAGACAGATGACAGGATGGCAGGAGCACATCTCATAGATTCTTCTATGCAGTAAGGGCTGTAGGCAGCCACTGCAGCATCTGATCAAAAGGGAAACACACTCTGACTCTGCTTTCACCAGGATTGCTCTGGCTACTATGTAAGGAAAGATAAGAGAGCAAAGACAGAAGCAGGGAGCCACTTAAGGAGGACACTACAATCATCAAAGCAAAAGATGATGGTAGTTTGGATGAGGGTAATAGCAGTGGAGGTGGTGAAAAGTGATAGGTTCTGGACATAATTTGAACATAGGTTCAAAAAGATTTTTTGAAAGATTAGGCTTGGGATATAAAAGAGAGGGACAATCAAGGATGACATCCAGATGTTTGGCCTGAGCAACTGGAAGTTGTTACCATCAAGGAGAAAACGAACCCCCTGGGGTAGTGATTTCAGAGGAAGATGAGGAACTTAGTTTGGACATGTCCAGTCCTCTTAAAAAAAAAAAAACAACAACACAGAAATAGGGGAAATGGCTACTGAAGACTACTTCAGTTTTAAAAATATTCCAGTCTAAGAAAATGCTAAACACCATGCATTCCCTCTCATCAAAGAGCTTATCACGTGCAAACTCTGTCATCCCACTCTATTAGGAGGAGGCAAACTTTATACAGTTAAAATGATTCTAGAATAAAATTAAGGACTAGTGCTAAATTTTAAAAAGCACTAAGTTGGATATCAAAACATGGCACAAACAAGTTCTAGAAATGTCTGGGAAGCAAAGACTATTATAAACCATTTTGGGGACTCCTGGGTGGCTCAGTCAGTTAAGTGTCCACCTTCAGCTCAGGTGATGATCTCACAGGTCATGGGTTCGAGCCTCATATCAGGTTCTGTGCTGACTGCTCAGAGCCTGAAGCTTACTTGGGATTCTGTGTCTCCATCTCTCTCTGCTCCCCCCCCAACTGTCCCCCTGCTCCCCGCCCCGCCTCTCATTCTGTCTCTCTCTCTCAAAAGTAAATAAACATTAAAAAATTAAACCATTTTAGCTAAATCTTCCATTTATACATGAAAAGTAGAGTTTGAAATTTTTAAAAATCATTAAGATTCTAATAGAAAATATGACCTGAATCTGCTCAGAAAAACCTTTATGCACAAATCAAACACAATATCATTGAGTAATACGACACCCATAGGGCAAAGAAGGGAGCCAGAGATCCTTCTCCAGATTACACAGAATATAAATATTAGATTTCACATATAAATACCTGTACTACACATTTTATATTTGTTTTCTTCCCCACTAGATGATTTACATCTGGATTCAAAACGGACTCCTTGGACAACCTCAGTCTACTTGACCAACAAGCAACAAAGCTGTCCTCACCTAAAGAGTGAGACCTTACAATTAGTTATTTGAAAAGCCCCCTGTCATTTCTCAAAATGGCAACTTATCATAAATATAATATTTTCTGCTTTTTTCATACATCTAAGTATTTGGAGGTTTTTCAAGTCTCTAAGAATATTTCACGATTAGACATTTAAATGAAAAAAATAGGTCCACATAAAAATTTTACAAAGCATAAATTGAAACTACATGCCAATGTAGGCACAGTACCCTACCTTTTAAATGCTGTCAGTCCCAGTCCAATCATATAAAGGGTGGGAAATTGTGCACTGTATCAGTATCCACTGCTTTTTACTAAAATTTGACCTTCCAATGCTTTGAATTTCAATGGATTTTACCCTACAGATTAAATCATTGGTAAACTGACTTCTTCTTTATTATTTTCATCTTCCTAACCCATCTTACCATCAAATTTCAGAGTCTGAGACCGAGTGAGAATAAGAAAATGGCTAAGTGCATAGAAATATTCTATTTTGTGTCCACTTAAAATAGTGCTGCTTCAATTGAAATCAGCTGTTGCCATTTCCTTCTCTCTCACCGACCAACACACTCAAACAAACACACACATACACACACACACAAACACAAACACAATCACACACGAAGCATATACACTTCTCTGTATATGTGAGGGCTTCCTATAAATCTGCTGAAACTCTACCACAACCAATAAAAAATTAAAATATGTGTCCCCCAGGATTGAAAAGTAGAATTAAGACTGGAAACACATCATTATTAATGCAAGGAGTAACGCATAAAGCCAGGTATCAGGTGGGTTCTTTTTTAATATAAAGTGACATTTCCTATAACCTCTGGACCATGAGTCTACATGTCTGATATAGATAATTTCTTTGGAAATTGAAACCACCAAATTTGTGTGGGATAGCAGTAAATTGGGGTCGAAAATGAAGGTTCCTGTTTGTCTCTGAATCTGTTCTGCAATGTTCCGATTATATTTTCATGCATTGGCCCGTAGTTGGGTATTAATAAGATTTTTTGACAATTATGTGTAAAAGATGCAAAACCAGCACCCATCGTCTGACTGATGAATATTGTCTTTTCAAACTCTGTCAGCTTTCCTAAGCTTGGAAACAGCACAAGATTACTGTGAAGGAAAACAGATTCAGGTCAGCAACCCTGAATATAAAAGCTCCACTTGCAATATATTTGTAATAGTGAGAAAAGCAATTGCCCATGAATTCTTGGTGAACCAAAAGCAATTAGATTTACAAAAAAGGAAACTGTTAGAAATAAGTTTTCCATAAAGAGAAAAAAACAAAAACAACAAAACAAAACAAAACCAGCACAGACACCATTCCCATTACTGAAAGTACATCAGAGCTGATAGTGCTTGTATCAGAATATTCCAAACTTGTTAAAAATAAACGGCATCATTTTTATTCAAGGTGACTAAGAAATAAAGTTGGTGTTTTCAACTTTGTTGATACTGTGACTGGGGCCTGTAGGAATGCATTTAAGAGGTGAATTCAAAGTCTGTCAGACAAGGTAGGGTTTAAATCTCTCAACAGAATGAAATCTAATACTGTTCCTTTAATGCAAGCTGGGAAGGAGAGTGTGAGTAACAGTTTAATCAACCCCCAACAGCTAAATGGATAGATGAGAGTAGACAGGAGAAGCGGAGCTGCCTGGCATAGAGAAGAGCAGGAAGAAAAAACCTGAGTAATATCTTATGGTACAGAGAGTGCTTTTCTTCTAGGCTTGCAAAACACTTGAAATGACTTCTCTAATTAATTCCTAGAAAATTTTAGGAAGAGTTGGCTGGGGCGAGAAGAGTTAGCTCCTATTATATAGAAGAAAATAGGAAGTAAATCCCAGCCTGCTCAAGGTCATACAGGTGAGAAAGCCAAGAACAGAACTCCAATTTCTGGGTTCTATTTCCCGCACCCAAACACCACCACATCTGTGAGCTCCTATGTTCTTCTTTAGGTGGAGGCTTTGAGATAAGCAGAGATTAAAAATATAACAAAAAAAAGTGAAATCATCTAAGCCTAAGAGGGCTTTTTTTTTTTTTGAATCATACTTTTAACAACAGGCAAGTCTTTTTATTTTAATTATTCTTTTGATTTATTGGTTAATACAATGCAGGGCAAACTACCTAACATTTGTGAACTTCAATCTGGTAACTCTAAGCTACATGCAAGGGGAGCTGTGATTCAGTCAGCTAATGTTATCACACTTAAAAAAAATGTATTTATTGAATCACACAAAGAAATTAAGAAAATGATTACCAATTATCTTGGCAAGGATTCCTTAATTAATTGCCAGCACTAATACCATGTTATCTTCTGCATATTAAAACAATGCGACTTCTATTAAAAACTATTCATTAAAGATTCATTCATTCTTTATTGCATCCTGCTGTTTCGTATCTTATGTCGCTAAAGGGCTGCTTCCTAGAGTATGAGGTACTGCTGTGCAGGGAAGCAACAGCAACGACAGAATTTATGTTGAGACATTGCACTTCTGAATGTTCCACCTAGAGTATCATGAGGACGCTACTTATAAAAGTGAACACAACCAAGGTATAGCAGTCTAGTGTTTGTGTGTACATGTGTTTGTCTGTGTCTGTGTGTGTATACACAAGCATTTAAACTCTAGAAGCTTTTTGATGAAAAACATGTTAAAAATTTTAAAAGTCTAAGATGTTAATATTTCCTACAAGTATTCCATTCTCTTGGGACTACTAAGCACAAGACCTGTCCTTATGGAAGAGTAGTAAGCTGACAACACCAAGGGCTTATTACGAAGGAGAAATTTGTTAGACCTTCTAAAATTAACCTGCCTGTGTTCCTCTCATACACTTACAGCAGTTCTCAAAGCGGGGCAATTTTGATTACCAGGGCACTTTTGGCAAATATTTGGAGACACGGTAAGTCTTCACAACTGTGAGAGGGGTTACTGGCATTCTGTGCCCAGAAGCCAGGCTATCTTACAATTCAGAGGACAGTCCCCCACAGCAAAGAATTATGTGGCCAAAGGATGTCAATTGTGCCACTGTTGAGAAACATTGATTTATAGAAAAAATATTGGATTTCTGCTACCAGTAGTCATTGTTGCTCTTAGCCAGCTCAGTCATAGCTGTGACAGAATTTAAGTTGGTATTTAGGTAATGCTACTAAGATAATTAGAAACCACAGATTCTTTTCTACATTCTCCCCATAAATGAACTGAATAAGGAATGGAATAATTAGCTAACTAAGAATTTCTGTAATTGTCACTTAATGCCCCCCACCATCAACCTCTCTACCAACACACGCCTTAATGCTAAGAATGGCTAACGTTTTATTAAGTTAAAAAGAATAAGATCCTATGTCTCTGACATATTTGAATCGAAGCCAAGGAGACAAAACCAAACCTTAGTCTGCAACCTCCCTTGGGAAATCTTTGTTCATTTTAATACTTGTTCAGTCAGCTGTCTGCCTGAATGACAAGGTTTTTATCTCTAATGTGAGTGGCTTTGAAGGCTACTCGCATTATCCATTCCTCAGCAATTGCTGCTGAAACCACAACGTTGCAAACTGATAATTAAATCCAGCTGCCTCTACTATGAATTCAATCATATCAACATTAGCAGCAATCTTAGTGGTTGTTGGTGGGTTTCTTTTTCAATTTCTAGACAACATAATTAACTTCACTAGCCTTCTTACATTAAACAAAACTCAGAGCTAAAGAATACTATGAATTAAACCACTATAAATACTATTCATGCAAAGGAACACAGCTAGATCATCAGGATACTGAAATGGTGCCAATGCGTTGCTAATTTGTGTCTAGCCATTTGACCTAATACACATTAATATTATGTTTAACCTCTAGGTGTAGTTTCAGATTTCAATTACAAAAGCTCATGTTAACTGACAATTTACTACTCATGAAATATTAACCCCAGCATTTGTAAACAAGACATAGATCACAATGCAAAAAACCCAACTTGTAAAACATTGAAATGCACCCACTAAAATAATATCGAAGTGCTTTCGTATTATTTGAACTAATAATGCAAAAGAAGTGTGTTTTAATTAACTTTAAAATAATCTGTCACAAAGAAGAGAATACTATGAAAAATTATATGTCAAGAAATTGGACAACCTGGAAAAAATGGACAAATTACCCGAAACATAAAATCTTCCAAATCTGAATCAGGAAGAAAAAAAAAATCTGAATAGGTCAATCACTTGTAACAAAACTGAATCAGTAATCCAAAAACTTCCAACAAACAAAAGTCCAGGACCAGGTGGAGTCACAGGTGAATTCTACTGAACATCTAAAGAAGAGATAATACCTATTCTCCTCAAATTATTCCAGAAAATAGGAGAGGAGGAAAAGCTTCCAAATATATTCTACGAGGCCAAAATTATCCTAATACCAAAAACCAGACAAAGATGCCACACACAAAAAAAAAGAAAATAAATGGCCAATATCCCTAATGAACAAAAATGCAAAAACCCTCAACAAAATATTAACAAACCACGTTCAACAATACATTAAAAGGATCGTTCACCATGAGCAAGTGGGATTTACTGCAGGGATGCGAGAATGTTTCAGTATTTGCAAATCAGTCAACATGATACACCACATCAACCAAATGAAGGATAAAAAGCATATGATCATCTCAATAGATGCAGAAAAGACATCTGACAAAATTCAACATCTATGCATGATAAAAGCTCTCACTAAAGTGGGTTTAGAGAAAACCCACCTCATCATAATACAGACCATATACAAAAAACAACTAACATCATACTCAATGATGAAATATTGAGACCTTTTCCTTTAAGATAAGGAACAAGACACGGATGACCACTCGTCACTTTTATTCAATGTAGTACTGGAAGTACTTACCACAGCAATCAGACAAGAAAAAGAAAAAGTTATGCAAATTGGTAAAGAAGTTGAACTGTCACTATTAGCACACATCATTAGACTATACGTAGAAAACCATTAGGACTCCACCAAAAAACTATTAGAAGTAATAAATGAATTCAGTAAAGTCGCAGGATATAAAATTAATACACAGAAATCAGTCCTGTTTCTATACCCTAATAACAAAGTATCAGAAAGAATAATTAAGAAAACAATCCCATTTATAACTACATCAAGAAGAATTAAAGTACCTAGAAAGAAACTTAACCAAGGAGGTGAAATACCTATACTCTGAAAACTATAACACACTGACGAAAAAATTGAAGATGACACAAATGAAGATATGCCATGCTCATGGATTGAAAGAATATTGTTAAAATGTCCATACTACCCAAAGCAACCTAAAGATTCAATGCAATCCCTATTAAAATACTTATAGCATTTTTCATAGAACTAGAATAAATAATGCTAAAATCTGTATGGAACCACAGAAGACCCCAATCTGACAAAGCAAGGTTGAGAAAGAAGAATAAAGCTGGAGGTAACACAATCCCAGATTTCAAAACACACTGCAAAGCTTTGGTATTCCAAACAGTCTGGTGCTCTCACAAAAAAAAAAAAAAAAAAAAAAAAAAAAAAAAAAGGACATATAGATCTTTTCTAGATATAGTTCTTCAAGCAAAGGAAACAAAAGCAAGATTAAACTATTGAAACTACATCAAAATAAAAAGCTTTTGCCCAGCAAACGAAATCATCAACAAAAAAAAGGCAACCTACTGAATGGTAGAAGATATCCACAAATAATGTATCTAATAAGGGGTTAATATATCCAAAATATAGAAAGAACTTAAATAATTCAGTGCCAAAAAAACAAACAATCCAATTAAAAAATGGGCAGAGGATCTGAATTGACATTTTTCCAAAGAAGGCATACAGATGGCCAACAGACACATAAGAAGGTGCTCAACATCACTAATCATCAAGGAAATGCGAATCAAAACCACAATGAGATATCACATTATACCTGCCAGAATGACTCGAATCAAAAAAGACAAGAAATAACAAGTATTGGTGAGGATGTGGAGAAAAAGGAACTCTTGTTTCACACTTGGTGGGAATGTAAATTGGTATAGCCACTATGGAAAACAGTATGAAGTTTCCTCAAAAAATTAAAAATAAAAATACCATATGATCCAGTAATTCCAGTACAGGGTATGTACTTAAAGAAAAAAAAAAAAACACAACTCAAAAAGATATATACACCTATATGTTTATTGCAGCATAGCCATGCTATGGAAGTAACATAAGTGTCCATTGATAGATTAATGAATAAAGAAGATGTGATACACACACACACACACACACACACACACACCAGAATATTACTCAGCCACAAAAAAGGGTGAGACCTTGCCATTTGTGACAGCATGAATGGACCGAGAGGGCATTATGCTATGTGAAATAAGTCAGAGAAAGAGAGACAAATACTATACGATTTCATTTACGTGTGGAATCTTAAAAAAAAAAAAAAGCAAAGGAATAAACAAAAAGCAGAAACAAATTCATAAATACAGAGAACAAACCAAAGGTTGCCAGAGGGGAGAGGGGTGGAAGGATGGGCAAAATGGGTGGAGGGAAGTGGGCAATAAAGACTTCCAGTTATGGAATGAATAAGTCCTGGGAATAAAATCACAGCACAGAGAATACAGGCAACAGTATTGTAATAGTGTTCTGTGGTGACAGATGGTAGCTATACTTGTGAGCACAGCATAATGTAAAGACTTGTTGAAACACTATGTCATAACCTGAAATTAATGTAACACTGTGTGTCAACTATACTTCAACTAAAAAAAAAAATACATATATATAGCAGTTAATTATAGGGCACGAATCAGATATTTATCACCCTGTTGGCACTAAACTGTCTCTTAATTTATATTAATATAAGCTATGAGAAAAGAATACAGAACAAAATTAATATAAAATCTGTCACAGTTTAAATAGTTCAAAACCATCAATTTCTAAATTATGATGGCATCCGATGAGTACTTAGCCCAAAATGCACTTTAATGTAAGTCATTTAATTAGTATCTGACATTATTAGCAAGAAAGAAAATTTTTCTGTACTAAGTAACATGTTTATTTGCACAAGTGCAACAACAATTTTTATGTTTATAGACTAAAAGTTTTAAAAATAAATGAAAAGACAAAAATTGCTACAACCTCGTTATTAGTATGGTTCACTCAACAATCAGTAAATGCATTAATTTGCTATTGCTATTATAACAATATCACAATATTATAACAATAGCACAACAAACTTCGTGGCTTGAAAAAACAGATTTCCTGTCTTCTAATTCTGTAGGTAAAAAATGCCATACAGTCTCAATGGGCTAAACTCAAGTTGTCAGCAGGGCAGAGTTCCTTCTGGAGGTTCTAGAGGAGAATGTTTTCACTTGCTTTTTCCAGCTTCTAGAGGCTGCCTGCATTCCTTGGCCAGTAGCCCTCTTCCCCCATCTTCAAAGACAGCAGCACAAACTCTTCATATTGTTCTCCCTGACCACAGCTGAGAGAAGCTCTCTACTTTTAAAGATTGCTGTGGTTAGATCACACCCACCTTGATAATCCAAGATTATCTCCCCATCTCAAAGTCTTTATCATCACAGCCACATAGTCCCTTCTGCCATGTAAGGTAACATATCTACAGGTCCTGGGGACTAGGACGTATACATTTCTCTGGAGCCATTATCTTGTCTACCACAGTGACTGTTCACTGAATTTTCACATCAAACAAATTATCGAAATCACAGAAACATGACCCGGGATATAAGAATATTCACTTTTAGGGCTGCCTCGGTGGCTCAGTTGGTTAAGTGTCAAACTTGATTTTGTCTCAGGTCATGATCTCACAGTTCATGAGTTCAAGCCCCACCTTGGGCTCTTCGCTGACAGCTTGGAGCCTGCTTGGGATTCTCACTCTCCCTCTCTTTGCCCCTCTACCACTCACGTGCATACACACACTCTCTCTCTCTCTCAAAATAAATAAAAAACATGTTAAAAATCTTTTTAAAGAGAATATTTACTTTTAATAATTAAATATCGTTTTTCCTTTATTAGGAAAGAAAGAAAAAAGTACCTTTCTTTGGAAACACTGACAATGATATGTAAGGTACTAGCAGCATAACTGAAGGTAATTTAATGTCATAGAAGAAAATCTCAGAAACTGCAATAGACCTCAGTTTGATCTGGAGTCTCACAGGACTGTCTGCACCACATTCTTCTGCCATCATAGGTGCCGTGAGTGGCATGAACAGGGGCTTGAGTGGCTTGAGTGCATGAACAAAATATCACCAAATTCAGAATGCTTGATGATGAACTTTACATCCAACATTCTCTTATCTACTTGAGAGTACCCTATGAGTTTATAAGCTAATTTTCATACTTCTTTGTCCCATGAAATGTATATAGTTTGTTACTATGTATACATCATCAAGGTCAACTGGAATGATGATTTCTTTAGACACCATTCGGTGGGAGGGGCCTTCGTCTGGTCTGCCTACTCTGAACACAGAACCCTTAACCACAAGTATCAGGTTTTGATCCACCAGTTAACATATTTCTTTTTAGCAATTCCCAAGAGCTCTATAAAGTCAAGAGCAGACTAACTGAAAATGGCAAAATCAGCACTAGGCAATGGATAGCAGCAGTTTACTTAAACAGACTATACACCTGCAATAATTAAGAATTATGCAAATATAAACTGTGACGGGACTCATCCATTCAACTAATGCTCACTGAGTGCTTCCTACATGAGAAGTACTGTTCTAGGCACTAGGCTATCAGCCTAGATACCCGAGCAAACAAAAGAGGCAAAAATTCTATCCTTAAAGAGGTTTCCATTCTGCTGAGATAAACAGTCAATAAACGAGATATACAGTAGACAGTGTTAAACATTAAGAAGAAAAATGAGGTTGAGTGGAGGCAGGAAATGTGAGCAGTGGCAGGAGTGAGAGGTGACATTTTAGATAGGAAGGCCAGGGCAAGCCTCACAGAGGAAGTAACAATGTTCAGCATGGACTGACAACCTTCCCTCACTAAGCAGGACTAGCCCATTGGGGGAAATGCTTTTGCCCGAGATCTGCTCTGATCCCTATTCCTCTATTGACATTTTAATCAGATGTCATCTGCTGGTGGTCTTCTGAATCCCGTATTGGAACAAGTCCTGTATTCATCTTGGCTCATTTATGTCAGGGTGATTTGTATCATCAATTGCTGAGACTTCTCCCTCCATACTAACAGTACTAATAGTTTCTCAAAGCTTAGGCTTTAAAGTCCACTGTGTCTCCATAACATTGGCTATTTCTATATCTATTTACCAGAACATAGATACATACAAGTGAAGGCATTTTAAAGAGGCACACTCTCCTCCATTGCATACACTTCAAAATACCTATACTCTTAAATGCCTCTTTTCGGCAATATGGGAGAATTGTGTTTTAAAAGTATGGTGCAAGGCACGTTCACTCTAAATCACAAGAACAGCCACCATTTCTGAATGGCAACATATGATATATAGGTGGTGCTCTATAAATATCTGACTATGTAACTTCTCCTGTATCATAGAGCATACAGCGTAATCATTTCAACCATTCGAGGTGAGACTTACGGTCCTTAGTTTATATGCAATAAAACAGGCTGAGAAAGGTTAAATCATCTTCCTAAGTTTACACAGCTAATAACATAAAGGCAGGAGCTCTGTCAAACTCTGGTTCCCTCTCCCCAATAAGGTATATCTGGGGCTGGTGGTTTCATCTACGCCCCCTCCCCCCAGCAAAGGATTATCACAGTACTCCTTCTAATTCCATCACATGGTAGCTGTGGGACATATCATTCCCTCTTGCCTTCCTGGGTATTTTTTGGTAATCTGATAATCTACACCACATTTGGATGTTAAAATGTCACTACATTAAGATTAAAACTAAAGTGCCTGTTATTTAGAATCCTTTGAGGATGAAGCAATCTAAGTTTAAAAAAAAAAAGATTTTTAAATAGCTAAGCTCTAAACTTTCATACCCTAAATATAATGGTTTAATAAAAACACTTCTAAAATATACCATGAATCTGATCTCTTATATTTAGGACACTGAGTGAACACTGGGCAATATCTTTACGACTCAGGACCATCATTGGGTCATTAATTACTCATTGTGTCCAATATGTGCTTGTACATACAGATTCACATATAGTGTGTCCTATGAAGATAACCGGGCCTAAAAAAGTCCACTCAATCAGGAGACTCTATGATTGACTTGTCCCTTTCACATAATGGCAAATGAAATGTACCTGGCTGCCAGACATTCATTGTAGCACTGCTGCCTTTCTGCAAGTCAGTGGTGATGGCAATGAAGATGGTGATGATGACAATAACGATGATGGTAGCATTTACTGGGTGCTTGATACACATCAAAAAGAGTATCAAGTAATTTATATAAATTTTCTCATTTAATCACTTAATAATTTTATCAGGTAAGAATTGTTTCTCTTTTTCCATTTTACAGGTGAAGAAACTAAGACACAGAGAGAGTAAATAACTCTTCTCAACTCACCAACTGAAAATCTGAAGAACTAAAAACTCATACAGGGCGCCTGGGTGGCTCAGTCGGTGAAGTGTCTGACTTCAGCTCAGGTCATGATCTCACGGTTAGTGAGTTCGAGTCCCATGTCAGGCTCTGTGCTGACAGCTCAGAGCCTAGAGCCTGCTTCAGATTCTGTGTCTCCTTCTCTCTCTCTTCCTCCCCCTCACTCTCTCTCTCTCTCTCTCTCAAAAATAAATTAAAACATTTAAAAAACCTCATACAGGGGCGCCTGGGTGGCGCAGTCGGTTAAGCGTCCGACTTCAGCCAGGTCACGATCTCGCGGTCCGTGAGTTCGAGCCCCGCGTCGGGCTCTGGGCTGATGGCTCGGAGCCTGGAGCCTGTTTCCGATTCTGTGTCTCCCTCTCTCTCTGCCCCTCCCCTGTTCATGCTCTGTCTCTCTCTGTCCCGAAAATAAATAAACGTTGAAAAAAAAAAATTAAAAAAAAAAAATAAATAAATAAATAAAAAAATAAAAAACCTCATACAGTCTAATTTCAGGATACTGTTTTAACCACTACATTTTAGTGCCTCAAATTAAAGAATAAAGCAGTCTTTATATGGGGATGCTCACCTCCCAGAAAGTAATTATCTTATTCACAGTTGCCTTCTGTTTACCGTCATTCAGACCAGCAAAGGACATTAGCTAATGTTGATTAGCTAATGAACCCAATCAAAGAAAAGCCCTCTGGGGCTTGTACTCACCTGGAGAGACCTACAGTGTAGTGGTGAAAAGTTTGGACTCTGGAGCCAGGCTGCCTTTGAATCCGGCCTTTCTACCTACTAGCCATGTGACTTTGGGCAAGTTACATAACTACTCTGTGCTTTAGCTTTAAGAAGTGATACTGGGTATTTACTTCATAGAGACATTGCAAGGATTAAATAGGTTGTTTATATGCAAAGTGCTTTAAAATAGTGTGTGGCGAATATTAAGAGCTCAAGAAACAAGTTATTAGTTTCTTATCTACACTAATGGTGGGGAAAACACTCTCATTTAAAAAAATCCACACAATACTACTGTGGGGATAGTTTCTCCATCAAATTCAGCAATTGGAAAATCCATCACAATAGAAGAAAATCAGAGCACGTCATTACAAGGATTCAAGGAAGATTACACTTGGAGTTAAGCAACCTGAGATCAAATCTCAGTTCTGTCACTAACCAGAATCATAGCTACCACTCAGATGTGCCAGAAGATGCTGAGATCTTCTGTGAGTTTGTCCTGCCATCTTGGGGCACATGTGCCTTTGTAGAAACTAGTAAATGACTTACAATGTTCAGCAAATTAGCATGTGCCTCTGTTCATTAGTCCATTCTCAGCATTTTGTATTAACATGCCCATTGTTCACAATAGTTAATGAAATACATATTTTAGATCATTTTATTTTGGTGCTAAAACTTGTACTTCAACTATTTAAAAAACTTTACCAAAATTGGTAAGAGATGTTATACAAAATACAGGAAGTATAGTCACAAATTAACCATGAAATGTTCAGTATCAGGTCAATACTGTGAGGAAAGCAAAGACATGCAAGACATATCAGGCTTAAAGAGTTTGTTTCCAGTTGAAAAGACAAGACTCAGACCACAAATAGACTACTGACCACAGAAGGCGAAAGGGCCAAACAACCGACAGACATTCAAATGCTGTAAGACTGGAGAGGAAAGAAAAGTAAAAGTGAGCTGGTGAAATCAAAGTGGATTTTATAGAAAAATTAGACCAAGGCCTGAAAAGCTCACAACTGTAAACGTGGACGCATTCTCTAATCCTAAAATAAAATTTCCTTTCAACGTGGGGGCACCTGGGTGGCTCAGTCGGTTAAGCATCCGACTTTGGCTCAGGTCACGATCTCACAGTTTGTGGGTTCGGGCCCCGCGTCGGGCTCTGTGCTGACAGCTCAGAGCCTGGAGCCTGCTTCAGATTCTGTGTCTCCTCTCTCTGCCCCTCCCCAACTTGTGCTCTGTCTCTCTATGTCTCTCAATAAATAAATAAATGTAAAAAAATTAATAAAAACAATTTCCTTTCAATGTGATGACTCCTGTTGATAGTGACTTTGAGGAATTCTCTGTTCTGAAGGATTCTGAAGGCAAACGTGGACTCAAGGGGAAAGAATTCTATAATCGATATTAACGTCTGCCATAGGGAGAGAAAGCAGGAAGAGAGGAGCATGTACCTCTACCCTTTTTGACCAACTCTGTTTGCTTCCCACACTGCTCCCTACTCCTGTTGTTCTTTTGGAGCCACTATCTACAGACCTATCTCCCCCTTTTCTTCCCCTTTTCTCAGCTTCTCTCATTCTTTTCATTTTCTCCAGAAAATCAACAGTTATTTTTTTTTTGTTTACTGAAACAATTAAATACCATGTCCCATTCAGTCTTGAGACTTCAGATACTCTCAATATCTTTAGCCACCCATCCCTCGCCCCTGGTTTTGCAATTTGAGAACCCAAACATTTATCATTGTGATCACCAGCACATCAACTACTTAGGTGTACTTAGGATGGGTTTTCAACATGATGAGAAGAGCATGAATGTTGCAGATTCTGATACAGAGAACCACCTGTGCTAATGTCTGTTTCCCCCAGATCCACAGAATCCATAGAATGTGAGAGCAGGAAGAGACCTTAGAATTCATGCTTAATTTCTTCCTTGTATGAAGGAGGATGATGATAACCAGGAAATCAAGTCACTGTCCCAAGGAAAACAGAAAAGTTTTGTAATGGAAACAGCTAAAACTGAGAACATCTAAACCCATAACCTTTTGAATGTATTGCTTTAATCCACCTGTTGACTCCATACCCCCCCAAAAAATTATCTACAAGATATGCCACTTTGCTGGTCTATTGAGTCTGCATTTCTTTTTCCTGCTCTTTCACTCACTCTGCTCAACAGCTTCAGAAGGTTCTTGAAATGTATTTGTATATTTACCAGAGTACCTCTCTGAATGAGTCTTAAATCCCTAACACA
Source organism: Lynx canadensis (assembly GCF_007474595.2). Taxonomy (NCBI): domain Eukaryota; kingdom Metazoa; phylum Chordata; class Mammalia; order Carnivora; family Felidae; genus Lynx; species Lynx canadensis. The sequence goes on along the minus strand of NC_044311.2, from coordinate 61,521,079 downwards.
ATTTTATCCAAGCATCGTACATTGTATGTGTCTACTTCTTGGCTCCTCAACACCTGGTATGAAGCAGATTATACTAATGACCAAAGGATTCTTTACTAAAGCTCATGCTATCTGCTACAGTGCACTAGGGCATGCCGAATTTCCGAGGTCCATAAAACTGAGGTATCAGTGTTCTGTATATAAATGATGGGTAGTGTTTTCATGAATTCATATAAGTGCTTCAAAGTAGCGTTTGTTGCATCTAGATAATGCCAGGATTTGTTGGAGATTCCTAAAAATAAAAGTAACAGGCACCATTTATTAGGTACGTACCATCTGCCCGATGCTAAAGTGGGTACTCCCCATCCATTTTCTTATTTAATCATCTCAACAACCCTGAAACTACACAGTACTGCCTCCATTTTACAGACGGGAACAAGGTAGAAGCAAATCAAGAAGTGCGAAATCCCTTGGAGTGCTTTTGTGAGTAAGTCACAGATTTCTTAGGCTCATTCAAATGAAATCACATTATAAGTATGGCCTGCATTGTTTATTTCATACACATTCTACCATGTTCAGATTCTCAGATTAAAACATAGCAGCTCTCTCCCTTCCAAAATATAAATTTTATTTAGGGCTACCTGTTGAGATACAAAGGATGCGACTGCCATGCATTTCAGGTAGATTTCCCAGAAAAGGGGTTTGATTTTCATGTCCTCAGTCTTTTTGTGACCACAGAAGCCCTACAAATTGCAGGGCAGTCTCAGAGATGCTTCCAGGCCACGCTAAGGGCTTTTCTTTAGCTGAAAAACGCACTGACCCAGACCATGGTTGAACCTGTGACCCATGGTTTCATTAGTACTGGTTTCTAACTGCTCTAACTGTCCCAGACAAATTTACATAATTACATGGTTGCAGAATACATACTTGAAAAGCCTTCAAAGAAAACACTTTACTTTCTGTAAACATCAGTTTTCACACCTCAAAACCGTTTCCTAGACCCTTTATTCCAAATAGAAATTGCTTGAAAAATGTATACAGGACATTTAAGTGGTTCTTGTTGAGGCTTGCAATGGGATGTTTATGCCTATTTATAAACTTCTGCCATCAGAAATCTTGGTGCCACTATGGTATCTCACTCAGTCTGTCTCTTCCATTTTGATGAGGAGAAAAATGCAAACTACTCTCTTCTCTGCTCCCCTTTCACAAGGTTAGCTAGCACTTTGAGCCAGTAGCAATTGAAAGCTAGTAGCTAGAAAGTAATTTACTTCTTTGAGTCTCACTCTTCAGAGCCAGTACAATCTGAGCACATTTTTGCACCAAAGACATTAAGGGAGAATTCCTTTTCAAGTGGTTATTCTTGAATTCATTTACTTTTGACACACACAATGAAATCCCAATTCTCCTGCAGGCTGCAGTGCCTTTGTTTGCTGTTTTGTGCAGTCTATCTCCCTGCATCTTTGAATGAACAGCTGCCGAATTTCAGAAACTTGTGAGTGCTTCCTCAAGATGGACTATTACCACTAGAACTTGGCCAGCTAATGATTTTTCAATCACCATTTTGCTGTTTCCTTTTTAGAAAGACTGAAAAGTGACAGAAGATTCTCAATTTTGAACAGACTTCATGAGCATTTGAATCCATGGCAAGTACACTTTCAAGTAATAAAACTATTTCTGATAAATGGCACTAACAATGTTTGTAATGTGATAAAAACCTGAAACAGCTCTTCAGATCTGTAGAAGATATTCCTGTTGGCTAGGGGCCATTTTAAAAGCCAGGGGCAAGAGAAAAGGTGAATTTGCATTGCCCATTGAGACTGGGATCTCTAACAAGATGGGTTACAAGTTTTCTGTGGGATGAAAAACGCAATGATGTCAACCACAAACACGAATTCACAGAAGCACCACAGCTAAGCAACCTAAGAATGTTAGGATGAGATCGGGGGCTCTCTGTTTGAGTCCCATCACCTACGTGTACGCTGATTTTGAACAATTTCTTGAACTGCTCCTTGCCTCCATCTTCTCATCTCTAAAATAGGGATGATGATAAAATGCTTCTTTCATAGAACCGCTTGAGGAGTAAATGTGCTAATATCTTATTCGGTCTCTTCCATTTTGACTAGGAGAAAAATGCAATCTACTATAGTCTCTTCTAAAATACTCACACTATTGTATGGCAAATAGTAAATGCCAAACACATTTTAATTTCTATATATGAAATTGGAGGTCACCTAGAGGTTTAATCTAAGGTGCACTATAGCAGTGGACTGGTTCTATTACATCCTATCTTGTGCTTATGCCCAGTACCTGTCCATTTCAATACAGAAAATAAAAAGCCACTCAGCATGATTAATCAATCCTCTTGCAACTGCGACCAGCCTGGAGAAATACTTTTGAAGAACTACAAAAAACTGGCAGACTTTTTCCCCCTCTTATCTTTGACTTTTTCAAATAAATCTCTTTCAGTGCATCCTTTTCAAATGTTTTACCTTCAAAATATGTCTGTTTCCTTCTTGTTCTCAAATAGAAAACATATTTGCAGTACTGGATCAGTCATGTTTTATGATAAAGTATATACACAAAGCCAGAAGACTTCTGCCATTTAAACTGGTATCTTAGTACTTTAGAGAATCTGAATAATTATAATCTCAGTCTTCAACATTCACATCTTCACCTGGAAAATGTCAGCAAATGCAATAATAATGTCATTATGCCATAGGAATTGAACAAAAAAAATACTCTCCAGAAATTTGGTATGAATTTAAATTGCTGGCGGTACGAGCAAGTGTTTTCTCCTTATACTTCTTTGAGGAAAAGCCTCCTAAATGGGCAGAACTGAAGATAAAAGGTGCCACTAGGGCAGCCCGGGAAGAGACGCTTTCCAAAAGTCTATGCCCACGGATATGGACATGCACATTCAATACATACAGGCATTCATGAGCAACTATCAAGCAGGGGCATCTGGTAGATCAATCCCCCCCCAGCCCCCAGTGAAGCTAGCACAGGAAATGAAAATGCCTCCCCAAATACCAGTGTGCCAGAAGACATAATGAGAAAGAGGCAGATCTAGACTATGAAACCACAACATCAAAGGCAAATTTATACTAAGAAGATTAGATAGGCAGATTTGCATCCAACTAGTTTCAGTCTGAAATAAGCCAACGTGGAAAAAGATTTCATTTTCAAATGTCCATTACAATTTCAGCTAAGTACCAAGATCACCTCTAGAGAAATACAAAGAAGCATAAGCCATAAAGGCACATTTTTCTCTTTTAACCCAACAGTTTCACTCTGAAATCAGTGAAGAAAAATAAGGCAAGTATCCAAGATTCTCACTCTCATATAGTCACTAAATAAATATACATTCAGTTCCTACAGTGGGAAAGGAATCATCCAGAATTATCGTTTCGTAATCCGCTAGATCTACATTTAAAAACTTAGTTACGCTCTGCTTAAATGTTTACAGGCAAAAGGAAGATCGGATTTATTTTTTTTTTATTTTTGAGATTCTGACTTGAAACTGTCCATTACAACTGCTGTAAACCTGCAAGAGTCATGAAAATTGAATCTTAATTCAGTGCATAGTAACTTTACAACTGTTGGGTGTTAGGAATTAAGCAAGAGAAACAGGTCAAGGGGAGTAAGACTGCTAACTCAGGGGAGTCGGCAAGTTGTACTAGAGAGAGCCACAGGAATACTTCTGCAATCCTCCAAATTACTGAAGCCAAGCCCATCGTGTCAAACAAGGCTGTCTCTCCCTGAGAAACAAAAAAAAAAAAAAAAAAGGAAAAGAAAAGAAAAGAAAAAAAGTTGCAGAGTAGACAAAGACACAAGAGAATGAAATTGGAAGTCTTTCGATGGCAAATTATTAATACCTTCTCTTTGAGAAATTGCAAGCAGGCAGAAAAAGGTCTAACCTGAAGAGAAGGATCAAAGACGGAAATAAAAGCTTTGATGCCCAAGTTGCTCTGTAGCCCCCACAGCACTGTGAAGCCCGTGAGTGCAGCCAGGAAGATTGTTAACTCCAAAAAAAAAAAAAAAAAAAGTGTGGGATGAATTGGTACTTAATCCCTCCGAGGATACAGGAGTGGTATTAGGTAGTGATTAGCTGCTTCTGAAATTTAGTGAGGCCATTTAATTTGAAGCTAGGTATTTATATTTCTTTAGATTTTGCTCTAGAGTTTTTACATCTTTAAAAACATATGCTAGGGGCGCCTGGGTGGCTCAGTCGGTTAAGCGTCCGACTTCAGCTCAGGTCACGATCTCACGGTCCGTGAGTTCCAGCCCCGTGTCGGGCTCTGGGCTGATGGCTCAGAGCCTGGAGCCTGCTTCCGATTCTGTGTCTCCCTCTCTCTCTGCCCCTCCCCCGTTCATGCTCTGTCTCTCTCTGTCTCAAAAATAAATAAACGTTAAAAAAAATTTTTTAAAAAAAACATATGCTAATGGTGGTGATTAGTCGATATGAATGTTTCATTTGAATAAAGAGTGTATTTCTCAAAAGAGAACATTATCGATTGGGTCATGTGAATCAAGTGGAACGAAGCTACCCATCCCAGGAAAAGCTCAGCTGAGGCTGCTGAGACAGCCACAGCCTTGCTGTGCTGTTCAGCCTGGGACAAGGACCCAAACTGCTGATGTAATGGCCCAAAGAAAAAGAAACCGCCTTTTAAGCCTAATTTTGCAGACTCACACTTAAAACTACACAGCAAGGTAAATAAATTTCTGATCACTCCATTAATTCACTCATTCAACACACACATTTAAAGCTCAGTTTGTTTCAGGCCCCTTGGTGGGAGCCAGGTTGAAAGATGCTAAGGTTGGACCTGGCCTCAGAACTGCCATCTATAGATCACAGAACCTCAGACTTTGAAGTGATCTTAAAGGTTGTTTTCTTCCCCTACTAGTCAGTGTTAACTTGGCAAGCCCCTTTATGCCAATCCTACCATGTGCTCAATCATAATCTAGTTCTGTATCTTCAGCAAGAGGAAACTTGATACCTCCCTATTTAGACAGTTATTCCTTTTTTTGTTTAAGAAAAAAAAAAACAATATTAAAAAAAAGTTAGAGTTGGGCTCAATGTCATGTTCCTAAATAAACAAACAACAGAAGAAATAATCATCTTAATAAAGCCTCTGGATTCGATTTCATGCATTTTCTTTTTGCTTAGCAAAACTGTGTGACTTGGCAAATGGCACACATACATTCTCTTTGTTAATGATCAGATATCAAGACTGTCTTTATGTGAAGGCCTGTTTAGAATCACAATATTAAGTCTCACCTACTGATTCCCAGATGGTTCCCACAGGTAACATTTTATAACAGAGATAAGTTGAAGCCAGAAGGAGCCTGATGTACTTTAAAGCCACAAAGAAATCTCTTGATAGTCTGCTTTCTGTCTGACCTTACTTCTTCCAGGACGCAACAGGGCCAGGATAGTATATACTGTACTCTATACAACAGGGTAAGGAAGTCAGAAAATACCATTTTGAACAAAGAAGGAATGTTTTGGTATAGTGGACCTTCAGGTAGGATCGGGACCACTTTTCCTGATTTTTGAAATGTTGTATGCTTGCTGCTATTGCCACTACTTTTCTTGAATGTAATCTTTACTATTCCATTATAATAAAATACAATTGATCCAGAATGGTCAAAGGCAGTCTCATTCTCCGAAACAACTTAATTACCTTAAGGTCACATACATTTTAGAAGGATTTCAAAATATTTAAAAAGGCAATAAAACATTTATTACTAGCTCAGGCCAAACAACATATTGTTTAAAGCTTCAGAAGGCACTTAACCATTTCTCTTCACCACCAAGAAAATTTACTATTTGGAGCATTTCACTTTTGTGGCCAAAAGATCTGCTGTCCAAATGCCTGGTACAATGACTTGTTGAGTTAATGAATCAATGAATGCATGCATGTATCAATGAGTGAATGAATGAATATGTAATATCTCCAACTTTAAGTATCATCATGTCAGTGACTTCATTAAACTTCATTTTTTTTTCAGTTCATGCAAAATCTCACCTTTCATTTCCCACTTATTAAACTATTAGATGTGTTCAGCTTTAATTTCTTTGTTACCTAGATTTTCTTATTTGTTAGCTGACTATGAAGGAGACTTCTTCACTGTAAAGTATAATATTTGCCCTAATGCATTTATAAAATTTTAATCCTGCTTGGAATAAACATTTTTTTCAAGTGACGCTTGTAAATACCATGTTTCCTTCTTTAATTGTGCCGTAGTCATAAAGTGGGACTATCTACATAAGAAAAACACTTGATAAAGGAAAAAAAGACTTTGAATTGCATTTTTCAAGACACAGTCAATATATTAACTTCTATGTTTCTTACAATAGAACATTAGTCTTAATTTCCATTTCCTCCAGTAGAAGTATAATTTGCTTCCTTTCAATTTTAATATCCATTATGCTCTCTCCTTTTCTTGTATCCTTTTGCATTATGGCTTCCTCTACAGGTGCCATCAGCATTTATACATAATTCTCTAAGTTAGCAATGAACTTACCATTAAGATTATCCAATATTGGGACCTTCTCTACCCCACTGCTAACCATACATTTTTTATTAATTTTTTTAATGTTTTTATTTATTTTTGAGACAGAGAGAGACAGAGCATGAGTGGGGAGGGGCAGAGAGGGAGACACAGAATCCGAAGCAGGCTCCAGGCTCTGAACTGTCAGCACAGAGCCCGACGTGGGGCTCGAACTCACGGACTGCGAGATCATGCCTGAGCTGAAGTCGGACGCTCAACCGACTGAGCCACCCAGGTGCCCCTCTGCTAACCATACGTTTATATAGTCGAGGCATTTGAGCCTTTCATTGAGCCTTTCATTTCATTTGAGCCTTTCACTGAGCCTTTCATTGTACTTGTTTTGTTTCTAGGTAAGTGGAGATTATCACAGTTGATGTGTTATTTTAGTATTTCCTTCTTTGTATATGAGAGCATCCCAACGCCAGCAACCACATGCTTTCTCTATTCTGTGAGGGAGTCTCGGTCCACAGTGGACATTTACTCACATTAGGACTAAAATGAGAACAATATTTCTCTATGAAACTCCAAGTGAATGGCAAAGAAGCCACAACAATCATATATGTAGACTGTAGGGGGAAAACAGTTTTAGTTTTCTCTTCAGGTATTCCTGACACGTTCTTCAGCCAGCTGTAATATATTCTTGCTTAATTCACAGATTTATTTTGACCCTTTTCCAAGGTTAGATGTAATATAAGCATCTCAACATTGCCAGCAATTGTAGTACCCTGGAGAAGATTATTTGTGATAAATGAAAGCTAAGCAGGGGTCACTAGAACTCACAACAGAACAAAACATATCATCTCTTCTGTCAAAATGGAAAAAAAAATAGCCTTTATTTGAGTTACACAACTAAACCTCCAGTTGTTAAATATTCTTTAGCATGTAGTCTTTAAAACCATTACAACGACTTCAACTAATATCCATTCAAAATGCAGGCAGTCTCTTAAATCTTCAGGTCTCTTGCACTTTAGTCTCCTACTTCCCACATCCCCCAGTCTCCAGCATTGTTTAGAACTAACAGATTATAAAAATGTTATTTTTGCACTTGCCTTCTGTGGTTTGCCATCTGATTCAATAAATGGGTGAGTTAAGCCATTACTTTCAACCCACTTAGGCAATCCAGACACTATTGTTTTTCAGCAATGATGAGGAAAGCCCTCATCCAGTACCATCCTGCACAACTGAACAGCCACAGAATGTTACTTAATTCTCCACGTGCCCCACACTCACTAGGAAGCAGAACAAAGACTCAAAGCACTTTATTTTTGAAGGAGAAAAAAAGTGAGAAGAGACTTTTCCTCTGACAGAGTTTAGCCAGCTGAGAAGTTAGAGGGAACAGTCCCCACAAGAGATTATCTTCACTTCTGACACCAACTGCAAGTTGAGGGGGTTCCCAAAACCACCCTTATGTGCAATGACTTGTTAGAAGGACTCACAATAATCACTCAAAGCTATTATATTAAAATTGGCCAGGGGCATCTGAGTGGCTCAGTCAGTTGAGCGTCTGACTCTTAATTTCGGCTCAGGTCACGAACTCACGGTTCATGAGATTGAGCCCAGTGTCAGGCTCTGCACTGACAGTGTAGAGCCTGTTTGGGATTCTCTGTCTGTCTGTCTGTCTCTCTCTCTTTGGCTCCCTGCTCTATCTCTCAAAAATAAATGAATTAATGAATGAATTAATAAATGAATGAATGAATAGATAGATAGATAGATAGATAGATAAATAAATAAATAAATAAATAAATAAATAAATAAATAAATAAATAAAATTGGCCAAGGAAAGAAGTGAATAGGGCAGAGTTGGGAAGTACCACAGTGGAGCCTCCAATGTCCTCTGTAAAATCAGAGCATGTGACTTCTCTGGCATCGGCATGTGACAACATGTATGGACTACTGGACTACTGCCAGTCAGGGAGGCTCAGCTGAGTCCCATGTAAAGAGTTTTTATTGAGACTTCATTACATAGACATGATTGATTCACTGATTGCTCACTTAGTTGATCTCAAGTTCCAGTTTCCAGCCCCTTTGGGAGCAACCTAAAACCCCTACCGATGTTGTTGGTCTTTCTGGTGTGGCAAGAACCTCAAACTAAGACTAGCGAAATGTGTCCAGCCCTCACCCTAAGTCATTTGTTAGACTATCCAATGACCCAAAGCCCCTGTCAGATATGACATTACAAGGGCTGAGAGATTACTTCCCAGAAACTGAGGTCAAAGTGCAGAACTCTTTTTGCCTAATGTTAAATTCTTTCCTGCAGATCTTCACCTTTTCATTAGCCTTTGATTTGGGGCATTTATCTCAATGGTAAACATACTCATTATGGTTGTAACTATGCCCTTAGGCATTCCAAAGGCCAGGGGAGATTTATTTAATAAACTAGAGATTAAGAAAGCTAATTTATGCTTTATGCCTGGAGGTGAGAGAAGGGAGGGCGGGGGGCATAAAATGCAGTATGAAGCCCAGTTGGAAACACAGACTTTGGCATTATGAGCTTGAACAAACATAGCAGGAGTTCTTTCCCTCATTGGCAATAATGAAGGAGTGAACTGTCACCAACTACCACCACTTGCCTGGCAGGTGGCAGACACAGCTGGTTCTGCACCTCTGAGTGGAAAGAGCATGAACAGTAAGTAGTCTACACAGAACATTTGGAGGGATTCCTCAAAACTCCCCCTACAAGATCGCCGCATCTGCTGACTGCCAGTTCTATGTCACCATTTAGGTGAAGCACTGTGTTTTCACTGTTAAAATACAAATATGTTAAACCAGAAGTCTCCATGAATACTTTAGTTTGAGGCTGTTTACTGGGGGAAGTAATGGAACTAAATTCTGATGGATGAAAGGGAGAAAAGAGAAAATTTTGAATTATGAAAACTGCATGGAGGCCTAAATGGAAAACGATGAGAAAGAATTAAAAAGGGGCCCTATGGGCCTGTGGCAAGCCCTGCTGACCCCCCAGGTAGCTGGGCGACAATAGCATAAAACACTAGAGTAACGATCTGGATTGAAATCTTGGCTCAGCTACCAACAAACTGTGATTTGGACACATCAATTAAGCTTCCTGAGTCTCTGTCACCTCGATTCTAATTTGAGAATAATATGAACTCCCTCACAGAGTGGGTGTGAGGCTTAAATGAGATAACATATGGGAAAAGCACCTTGTTAAATGTGGTTTTTTTAAACTACTATATAAGTATGTTATTATTAGTTGAGCAGATTGGAAAAATAGCTTTAGCTTTTTGATATCTAATTTTGAGATATATATATATATTCCCCAGAGCAATTGAGTGCTACAAAATAATAATGCTTCAAGAATATTAATAAAAAAATAAAAATACTTCAAGACAGTTCCATAAAAAGGTCTATATAGTCACATGGCTCCGGAATACACTGGCATCTAGACAGTCTTTTGAGAGAATCACAATATACATTACCACATTGAAGGTTCTGGACACTCCTACAAGAATGAACCCAATATTAGGCTGTTTGACATAGAATTTCCCAAACTGTTCCAAAGACAGTTTCCTCTAACACTTCTTAAAATTCAACTTGTGGGGGGGGGGGGGGGGGGGGCAGTGCCTGTGTGGCTCAGTTGGTTAAGCATCTGACACTTGATTTTGGCTCAGGCCATGATCTCAAAGTTCATGGGATCAAGCCCTGAGTCAGGCTCTGTGCTGACAAGCATGGAGCCTGCTTGGGATTCTTTTTCTCCCTCTCTCTCTGCTCTGCCTCTGCTCATGCACTCTCTCTCTCTCAATATAAATAAACTTTCAAAAATCCAACAGAAACAGTGATCCAGAGAATAAATTTTGAGAAATATAGCTCTTTTTTATGGTACCTCGGAGGCAACAGTCTGCTTTTAAGATGAAGCTGAACATCTTTCCCAGCTACTGGCTGCCAGAAACTCATTGAAGTGCATGGTGAATGCAAACTTGATACCTTTTATGAGAAGCCTATGGCCACAGAAGTTGCTGCTGATGTTCTGGGTGCAGAATGGAAGGGTTACATGGTCTGAATCAGTGGTAGTGATGACAAACAAGGCTTCCCCATGAATCAGGGTGTCCACCTGCTGCCAAGTAAGGGGCATTCCTGCTACAGACCAACGAGCACCGAAGGAAGACCGTGCGAATCTGTTTGGGGTTGCATTGTGGATGCCAATCTCAGTGTTCCCATTTCTGCACTCACTGATACCACTGTGCCTCACATCTCCTGGGGCCCAAAAGAACTGGCAGAATCCGCGAACTTTCAATCTCTCCACAGAAGATGACATCTGCCAGTATGTTGTGATAAAGCCCTTAAACAAAGGTAAGAAATCTAGAACCAAAGCACCCAAGATTCAGTGTCTTGTTACTCCATGCGCCCTTCAACACACACATCAGTGTATTGCTCTGAAGAAACAACATACTAAGAAACATAAGGAAGAGGCTGCAGAATATGCTAAACTTTTAGCCAAGAGAATGAAAGAAGCCAAAGAAACACACCAGCGACAGACTGCCAAGAGATGGATGCTGTCTTCTGAAAGCTTCTACCTCTAAGTCCAAGTCCAGTCAAAAATGAGATTTTCCAAGAGTAACAGATAAACAAGATCAGACAGCAAATACCGAAACAACATTTGTTTGAGACACACAGTAAAGCACACTATTCATGTTTAAAAAATATAATATTAAGGCATCATGTTCTATACATCCAACTTTTCACTATGCTTGACCAGTAAGGAAGAGGATGCCTTGCACAGATGCTCCTGTTGAGAACAAGGTCCGAATCTGTGTAGCTAAATCTCTACCTTCAATATCACACACTCTCAACTCTCTTGACGATCAATACTCTCCTCCATTTGTGTAACCTAGAATTTGATTTTTATTTTGCATTGTCTTTCTCTGGTCTTCTATTTTGCCTCTTTCAGGAAATGTACCCTTAAATCACCGTCAAAGAAGCCTGTGATCATTTTACTGAGTACCCAGGACTGTTTTGTCTGGAGAACAGCACTGAGGTAGCACGCCCTCCACATGCTTCCTCCCGTCTCCTATCCCCACTGGCCAAATCCAGACTCACTCAACTGCCCTGAGAGCAAGAATCTTGGAGAGAAGCTTCATTTTTCTTTACACAACATAAGACACCCTGATCACTTAAAGTAATTTTAATAATTGATTATCATACAAGTCGTTTCTAACATTGACCAGACTAAACTCTAGCAGAAAAGAGTGAAATGCTCCATTCCACCTATAGCCGTTACTAATAGACTTTTATTATAGATTAAATAATTTATGGTTTCAAAAAGAACTAAGAGTGGGGTGCCTGGTGGCTCGGTCAGTTAAGCGTCCAACTCTTGATCTCAGCTCAGATCTCAGTCTTTGAGTTGTGAGTTCAAGCCCCGTGCTGGGCTCCACACTGGGCATGGAGCTTACTTAAAAAAAAAAAAAAAAAAAAAAAAAAAAAAAAAAAAAAAAAAAAAAAAAAAAAAAAAAAAAAGAAAGAAAGAAAGAAAGAGAGAAAGAGGGAAAGAAAGAAAAAAAGGATAAACAAAACAAAAACTAAGAACTGAAGTTGCACTACCCAAACCAAGTGATACATTCCCTAAGGTCTACCATATCTTCAAATTCAAATGTCAAGCAAAAACTCATCTACACTATTCTTAAAAAAAAAAAAAGTGAACCATATTCTGCAGTAGAGCATGTTAACTTTTTTTTTATCCAGGATTTCTTTTTTCAAACTATGTTCATCAAGTTCCTTAAGAGAAAATAGGACTTAAACTTGTAGTCAAAAAAACCAAAAAGAGGCAGTTTTTTTTTTTTTTTTGAGAGAGAGAGAGAGAGAGACAGAGAGACAGAGAGGAATACAATGAGCAGGGGAGGGGCAGAGAGAGGAGGAGAGAGAATCCTAAGCAGGCTCCGCACCATCAGCGCAGAGCCTGATATGGGCTTGAACTCACAAACTGTGAGATCATGACTTAAGCCAAAACCAGGAGTCAGACACTCAACCGACTGAGCCACCCAGGTGCCCCTCTTAGTTTGTTGTTGTTGTTTATTTGTTTTCATAATAGCCATTCTGACTAGTGTGAGGTGGTTATCTCATTATGGCTTTGATTCACATTTCCCTGATAATGGGTGATGTTGAGCACCTTTTCATGTGTCTGTTGGTCATTTGTATGTCTTCTTTGAAAAAGTGTCTATTCAGGTCCTCTGACCATTTTTAATCAGATTGTTTGGCTTGGTGCTGAGTTGTGTAAGTTCTTTATATATTTTGGATATTAACCCTTTCTTGGATATATGATTTGCAAATATATTTTCCCATTCAGTAGGTTGTCTTTAGTTTTGTTGATTGTTTCCTTTACTATACAAAAGCTTTTCATTCTGAGGTAGTCACAGTAGTCTACTTTTGCTTTTTTTTTCCCCCTTGCCTCAGGAGACATATCCATAAATATGTTGCTAAGGGTGCTATCCAAGAGATTACTCTTAGGAGTTTTAAGTTTTCAGGTCTCAGATTTAGATATTTAATCCATTTTATTTTTGTGTGTGGTATAAGAAAGTGGTCCAGTTTCATTCTTCTGCACGTAATGTCCAGTGTTCCCATTTCTTTTCCCCCCTTGTATATTCTTGTCTCCTTTGTCAAAGATTAACTAACCATATGGGTTTATCTCTGGGCTCTCTGTCCTGTTCCATTAATCCATGTGTCTATTTTTGTGCCAGTCTCAGACCGTTTTTATTACTATGGATCTGCAGTATATCTTGAAATCTGGATTGAGATGCTTCCTTGTAGCTGTATCTTTAAAACACACTTTACATATAAAATGCCCATCTTAAAATCTTCAGTGGCATTACACATCTGAGGAGCTGCAATCCAAACTATTTAGCTTGGCAATAATGAGTAGCATGGCATTAATCTACAGTCTTATTTGCCACAACTTTCCAAGTCTAACTCTCTACCATGACCTCATTCCTGTGCCCCTTTTAAGGTATTTCTGACAAAATTCAACATCATTCATTATAATGATTTGTTTTCCTGTCTCCATAACCGGAATACAGACTGCGATAGTACAGCCATATATTTCTTACACAGGTCACAGTCATTCAATACATATGTGTATAATGAACACAATTGTAAATGAAAAGAATCATTAAGTTCATACTTTTTGTAGGAAGACTTTTCTCAGCATACTGATCAGGTCTAAACACTAAAAAGTATAAATCCCTTTTAGAAATGTGTTATCAACTACATTTTTCATAAACAAGAAAGTGTTGTACACTTTAAAGAAACAGCATCACACAGTGGTTGAAAGGACAAAATGGAGAGCTGGACCGCCTGAGTCCACACCCTGGCACCATCATTTGCTATGTGTATGATCTCAGCTAAGCTCCCTACCCTCTCTTTACTGCAGGTGCGCCATCTGTAATAGGGGCTATTAATGGCACTTACCTTATAGGACTATTGTATTAAATGAGGCAACATGCATGAAGCATTTAGGACAACATCTAGTATGTAGAAAGCATGATTTATGAGTTAGCTATTACAATCATTGTTACCTACCTACAATATTTTCTAGTACATCATTAATTACACCCTATAGAATCATATAAGCCTCAGTTGCACTAGGTCATTCTCCTGTAAGGTCGTCATATTCACAACATCAGGAAATTCTCAGGCAGTCTTTTTTAAATTGCATCTTATGTTTGCTAACACTAGCCATGCAAAGCATACCTGCAAGGGTGTATTAGTAAAAGCACTTTTAATTTTTTTAAGTTTTTTAATTTATTTTGAGAGAGACAGAGACAGTGGGGGGGAGCAGAAAGAGAGGGAGAGAAGGGGAGAGAGAGAGAGAGAGAGACAGAGAGAGAGAGAGAGAGAATCCCAAGCAGGCTCTATGCTGACAGCACAGAGCCCAATACGGGGTTCGATCTCACAAACCATGAGATCATGACCTGAGCCGAAACCGAGAGTCAGACACCTAACCAACTGAGCCATCCAGGCGCCCCAGTAAAAGTACTTTTAAAGCTGCTATGTTGAAACAGTGTCAGAGTAGTACATTTTCTGCATGGATTCCAAAGAATAGAATGCCTCATTAGTGGGCTTACAAGAAGATGTCAGATAGTTATTGCTTTACTTTCCTCATAAATGGTCTATCTGTCCCTTCACTGCACTTGTCCCAACCCCTGTCAATACTGCCATATCCTTCTGTCAAGTTATGTGAAGCAGAATGCAGTCACCTTAATACAGACTTGCTACAACCCTGTTGAGGGCTTAAGGCTCTCATGCAATGCATCTTTGTGGGGAAAACAAAATAATACTGAGTTTTACACTGCCAGCTCATGCTAAGGACACATATCAATATATCTCCGTAATATAACCTGTTCTGTTTCATACGGTTGCCTAACAATGCTCATTTAGGACTGCAGATTAGTAAGTGTGTTCAATTAATGATTTTGCATTTTTTCCAAATTAAATCTCCTTCCCACACTAATTTTATAATTCAATTAAAAATAAGTCATCAAATTTCTTAGCATCATTTGCTCTTTATAAACCCCCTGCCATTTTTTCTCCGTCTTCATTGTTTCAGTAGGCCTACTGCTGACACGAGGCTGTAGATTTAAAAAAAATGTTTTCTAAACCTCCTATATTAGTTTGCCAGGGCTGCTGTAACAAAGTACCACAAACAGGGAGGCTTAAGCCTCCGAGTGTTATTGTCTCACAGTTCTGGAAGCTAGAAGTCTGAGATCAAGTTGTCTGCAGGGTTGCTTCCTTTTGAGGGCTGTGAGGAAAACTCTTTGCCATGCCCTTCCTCTAGTAGCTTGCTAGCAGTCCTCGGCTTCCCTTCACTTGTAGGTGTATCACTGCGATCATCTCCCCATGATATTCTTCCTATGTGCATGCCTCTGCCCAAATTTCCCCTTTTTATTAGGACACCAGTCATATTGGATTAGGGGACTGCCCTGCTCCAGTATCATTGCACCTTACTAATTACATCTGCAACATCCATATTTCCAAATAAAGTCACATTCTGAACTACCAGGGATTAGGATTTCAATATAGAATTCCCAGGCAGGGAGGGGGGACACAATTTAACCTATGCCACTTCCCAAATTCAAAATGCTCTTGTAGACAAGTCATTGCGAAAATCCTTTGGTCCAACTTCCTATCCACCAAGAACAGATACATCATGCAGAGAGCTCACTGGACTCCTTGAGGAACCTACTGGTTGATTCCAAACCACACCTGTGACCCAACACCTAAGGTTTGCTCAGACTTCCCACAGGATAGGAAGGAAAGCAACAACAGCAGCCTTTTCCTCTTCACACTGTGCACTTCCTCTAAAGATTCTCAGAGAATTTATAGTCAACCAATGGAAGTAATGCTTGGATAATGTTTTCCAAAGTACAGATCACATGCATTATCACATAGACTCTCACAAATAACAACCTAGCAGACAGGCAATTATGCTGAATATTTTTATAAAGGGACCATGACTTGAAGGTTAAGCTTGTAGGCTCTGAAGCCAGAACACATGGATATGTATCTCATATCTCCTGTTACCTGGTTGTTTGACCTTGGACAAGTTTGTATCCCTCTGTCAGGTACAACAACGTGGTAAATAAGAGTGTTTACTTCAAAGACTTGTTTAAGGATTGATAACTTAATCCATGGAAATCGTTAAGAATAGTGTCTGGGACCTGAAAGGTGTTCAGAAAAATGTGAGCTATTATTAGTTTACAAATGATGACACTGAGGCTCGGGGATATAAGATGACTTCTTCAGGATAAGAAGTCAGTGATGAGACAACCTCGGTGCCAGAACTTCCAAGGGCTTTCCATGTTATGAGACAGCACTCCAGCAACACTTCATCTTGAAAATGAAACAGACATCAAACTTTGAAGTAATGGAGATACCAGGGACTCTGACACAGGAGTGGAGAAACACCCACTACTGTTGTATGCTCAAGAAATCCCAAATGTTGGACTGGCTGCTCAGATGCTAAATTTAGGAAAGACAAAGTCCCTGCAGAACCCCATCCGTTAAGCCATTTGTGCAAACAGTTCTGAAATCGCTGGTTTGGCTGGACCAAGAAAAGCTGAGGGACTGCTGCCCTGAACCTAAACAAAGTCACATTTTTTGCCACATCCCAGACACATCTCTTATTGCAGCCAGGAGAATTACTTTTATTATTGTTATTATTATTATTATTATTATTATTATTATTATTATTCATTCAGTTTGCTGTGTTTTTCATGTCTCTGGGAAATATTCTATTTCCTATGCTGAATCTCATATTACTGTTCTGTTTATCTCTAAGAATGAGTTGTGTTTTGTATTTTCAACTCTTCTAAGAAACCTTCTGACATCACCTGGCATGTCATAGATGGACTCTCTTCTGGTTTCTTTTAGGACAGAATCATAGTCCATCATAGCACTTGAGAACTGCTATATAATCCTTGGTTTCTTGGTTTCTAGTCCCCACCACACTAAAGACACCAAATTTGTTTTGGTATCTCAGTATCTTGCACAAGCATAGTGTATAAATATTTACTGACCAACTGAAAGACTGACTAGAAGAATTAATTCATTAATTAATATTTGAATAAAAGAGACAAGAAGACCTCAGTCTTAGCATCCAACCATTAGGTACATTATAATTTAACTGACCTCTGACCAGAGAAAGGGAAGATGGATTAAGTGATGAGGTGAAAAAGTGTGACTTTGTGTGTGATATTAATCAGTTAATGAAGCTCCAAGTGGTTCTGCCTGGATCCATAGAATTAAAAAAGAAAGAAAATTCTACCACCATCTATCTAGTCTGATTTGCATGTGTTCAAATCTTCAAAGTATTCCCTTTGATTCCTTTAATCAATAGCTATTTTAGAAAGCTCTTCATTACTTCCTAATTGTCCAAATTCATTTTCTTCATTTTTCCTTATTAGAGGAAGATTTTTCAAATGAGTTAAGTAGATACACAATTTTAGAATCATTATTAACTTCAAGCATTTCTCTCAGTTATTAGCATGTCCCTTCTCTCTCCAGGACTAGATCATTTTCTCCATTTTTAATAGGCCATCTGGTTCATTTTCTAGACTTTCTTTTTCCCCATACTTCTCTAATAAAGTCAATATTACCCTATACTAAGACCAATCCATGCTTACAATAACCTCGATCCTAGAATTTTAATTTATGAGATCTCTAGTTGTGAATGAAGATGCACGTGATTCCCTATTTTGTCAACATGTCAACAAATAAGTAAATAATTAGCATTTATCTAGATTTTTAATCCATACCAACCAAATAAGTTGGTAAAGACATTACCATGGCCCACAAAATATTTTACAAATAATTTAAAAGAATGTTTTAATCCTTAAATATATTAAAATTTAAAATACACATAACAAACTTCTGGGAGTCTGTTTCACAGAAATAAAAGCACCATATCCTTGTGCCAAAAAATTGGCATGAAAAATTATGCAGCTGTTTCCTGCATACATGAGTGAGGACATGAGCACAGAGAAAAATACAAAAAAGGATTCAGCAAGTTGTTACTGGGGAGGAGAGAAGAAGTTGGAAGGGAAGAGGGAAAAGAAAGGAGAAGGTAAACACACACACACACACACACACACACACACACACACACACACAAAGAGGGGAATTCATGGCAAAACAGTATATAGGACATAATCTTATTTATATAAAATTGCATACGTGTGTATAAATATGAATAAATAAACAAAAGGATGACCTATCTGAGGGCAATAGACTGCACTTTCACTTTCTTTTATTATATATGGCAATGTTTTATAATTTGATATTTTTCAAAATTTGAATTTTTTATAATTTGAATTCTTGCTTATATATATAATTTGAAAACAACATGAAGTTATTTTCATTGTGATATATATACTATAGGGAGAGAGAAAGACTAGTGTCAATCTGACCAAGGATTATGTACTCAACCATAAGAACTCAAACCCAGCTAGGTTATAAGCAGTACCACCAGACTATAATCAACCTATTTGATAGGGTATATGTCCTATCAATTATATTATTTTCAAAAACATTCTTTGGTGATTTTCATCTTTAAACTACTTCAAGACTCAGCAAATGTCATTCTTCTTAATTGTTTCTCCATTTGTTTCCCCAAATACTTGATTTCCTAGGAAGTTTTCTAAATCCCTCCATGAAATCCTCTTAAATTTACATACTTTGTGATATCTCATTTTGCTAGATACATGTGATACCATGTAGGAGATGTCTGAACTCCTACTTCAGATTGAACACCCCTCAGAATTCATGGTTTTTCTTTTTAAATTGAACACAGCAGTTCTACAGTGAGAGAAAATATGTGTCAAGATCTAAAGATAAACACAATTGGACAATAACACCATAAAGGAAATGCAGACTTCACAAAGGTATTTTGTATGATTGGTCTTCTCTCATGACTTCTGGAATTTTTTTAGTGTACAAACAAACTTGTGGAAAAGATACACTGATTCTGCCTACATTTAAAATAGCCCAGTATTCTCACCAACGCAAAATTGAAAAATAGGAAGTCTAACTTGAATTTCAAAAAGCATTTAAATTACTTTGGTATATAAAACTTAAGAGATTAAAATAATCAAAATATCCAAGTACTGATGTAGAAAACAAAGAATAAATTAACCCAGGTGTAATTTCTAGGTCATTATCGTTACCATATGCCTCTTTAATTACCTTTTCCCTCAGGGACTTGATGTTTTATAAGACTTGTTCTGCCCAAACAAATGAATTAATAAACTAATAATGAATTATTTTTTTTAATTCTTAATGAATCAATGACATGTGTAATTGCCCATCACAGCTATTGATCAAGATGAGGAAATCAGTGTTATACATGTACTTGAAACAATTTAAACAATGTGTTATCATGGATCAACATATAATTTCTGCTAGCTTCTTGAAAATGATGAAAACAGTTGAAGATATATATGCTAGAGCTCTAGGAGTACACTAAACCTTATTTCAGAATCAGTGTTCCACAGTGAAAGAATAAATTGGGGTTGAAAATCGGTTTCATGTTAATTCACACATTTGTTTAAAAAAAAAAAAAGCAAACAACCCAGAAAAGAATATCAGGATTAATTTGCAAGAAGAGCTTTGAGGTGACCTGTGAAAAACGTGAGCCTTAACCTTATGCCAAGAGCAGGGGAGATAAATGGGCACCCTTTGGCGCTCTGAGTCACCTTACAATTTCATTTACAAAAAGATTCAAGTAACAGATAAGAGAAGACAAACACACCAGCAAAAAATAAGGATTACAATATTTTTGTTAGTTTTTTTATAACTACTTTTTTAACTTCTACAAGATAGGTTTTTAATTTTGTTTTGTTTTGTTTTGTTTTTTTTTTTCCTACCCTGAAAAGATAAAAACAGATGCATTCACATCCTCCGGAGACTCAAAACAGATGATCAAGTCAAAAACAAATCCTTTTGAAAGCACCTGATCTCATGGCAGATGCAGTAAAAGATAGATCACTGACCGTTTTAAAAACTTTCTATCACTGACCATTTTAAAAACTTCCTGTAGGAGAACTATTCAAAAGATACATGTCCAAAATTGACAAGCGATAGAGCGCCAACCTTGAAAATTAGGTTACCAAGTGTTGATACTTTGAGAATCGAGCAAATGTTGGTTTTTTTGCTTTATTTTGTTTTTAATAAAGGGCATAAAAATAGTAAATATCGTATCACATTGCATTTGTGTTAATCCCCACTTTGTTCATCCACAAACCACAGATACCTCACAGAAAAACACTGTACCAGCACTTTCAAACCATGAATCTGTTAAAGATTTAGCATCTGAGGTCAGAATGAGGTTTTCTTATTAAGCTGCCATTTCCTTTACAAGAGAGGCTATTTTGTACTGACTACTACTCTTTGAACTCTTATAGTGAATAATTAAAAGTAAACTGCAAAGCATATTTTGTGATGCTGAGTACACTGTAGGTTGTAAGTTTTTGCTTAGTGGCTCATTTTAAATGTTCACCAGTCCCCAGAGGGATAACCCTGTCATTAGTCTGAATCGACAGCATTGGCTGGCCCCTAAAAGCAAAGCAGACAGGTCCAAATCATAAGAAAATGGTCTTTTTGGTGACTCACCATATTGGTGGCCTTGAAAACCCACTGAACACTTTGCACCGCTGGGCCTGACCGTCTGAGCAACTCCTTCCATTGAAACATGTTCCCACTGCAGGGACAGCTAAAAGGAGTGTGGACAAGGAGGGTGAGGGAATGAATGAATGGAGCTGAGGGAAAAAACAAAGTCCTCAATGAAAGTACACGGCTAATATAAATACAATCTAGAAATCCCCACCAGCCTCTCCAAGGTGAGATCGCACAATGTTTTCATTGTAAGATAAGGCCTTGCTGTTTAAAGCCAGGTAGAGCTCTGTTTGTAATCACATCCACATCACTAGAAGCCTGTAGAAATGCAGAATCTTAGACCCTACCCCAAATCTACTGAATCAGAATCCATATCTTAACAGGACACCAGGTGATTTGTATTCACTTTCAAGTTTGAGTAGCACCAGTCTAAAGAAATGCCACGGAGACGATGATCATGTGGTCAAAACAATCAAAAAATCAAGTGAGAAATACTAATACTTACCAGAGGCAAAGGACTATGACAGGTGTCATCTTACAGTTGTTAATTTCCAGGAGTTTATAGCATAGTTGAGATGACATAGTGGCCAGGTGTTTTCACCGAGCTTAACCAGCCAGCTGCAGTGGCCTCGCACAGCATGCAAATACACCTGACCCTTGGTGCACCACTCAACACTAAGCCTGCTTAACATGGGAAGTCTGCGGCAACTTCACTAAGATATTTCAAGAGCAGAAAGCACAGTGGGGAAGGAAGCAGGATGCCTACAAACTCCCTAGGGTACGGATAACAGAAGAGATGAATGGTCGTGCCAAGATGCTGCATTGATTGCAACACACTGAAGCATTTTAAGTGACTTTGCAATAACCATAAACACATAGGGAAAAGAGCAGCTAAAAGGAGCCATTTCTTCCGGCATGAATGAACTATATAATGCCACTAGTGCGGCTGCTTGAGTGCTGTCAAACATACTCCAAAGGTTCTGGAATACCCTCACCAGAGGTTTGTAAAAGGACCACATACCTCATCTTAAGAAGTAAGCTGCCTCCAGAGTCCTGCAATTAATCATGACAAGCACAAGTTGAGAAATCCCATTTAGATTTAGTACAGTGATTTCCCTCCAGACTTTTGAATCAACTGTGGATTACAAATTTGATGATATGGGAAAGGGGCAAACAGAAAAGGGAGATAAAAACCAAGGTGTAACCTGTCTGGCTTTAAATAAACTTTTAAATAAAGAGATAGAATATAAAGCAACGGTTCTATGCATTCTGAGTCCCGACCTATCATTAAAAATGCGTAACAGAAGAGCTTTTTGTACATTTCTGCACATGTCAAGTGTGAATTTTCAGTCCAAAGAGTTGCTCTGAAGCTACGGTGATTCTAAAGATGCCTGAAACTTGACAGGCATGATATGACTGAAGCCCAAAACAGGGAAACCATTACTTCTAGGGACACAGAGTTAAACAGGAAGCACTATAACTTACAGTGTAGGCATCCAGGTTCATTGTCCTGTGGGCTCCAACCAGGCCAGCACTTGTAGATGGCCTGTTGCTGCATGCTGTATGCTTGTCTGTAGCTGGTATAGTACCGGGTCCTATGAAACACAAGAAACTAGACCGGTAATCCTTCCTTGTAAGGCAAAGCTGTTATCTTAAAATCATCAAAAAATGATCCCCTCCAGTTCAAATCCTGCCATTCACACACACACACACACATATAATTTGTTTATATTATACATGTCCGCACACCCACACATCACTACACACCCAACCAAGATTACACAACCAAAAATCAAAATAGGTAAAGGTTAATGAAAATTAAGAAGGACCCCCATGTTCTATGGTATAAACTATCTGAAGGGTCACTCAAGCTATCAAGAATGAAATACAAAATTATGCAGACTAATAAAATCCTGATGCATAATAAAGTCCATACTTTTCAACTAAACGTTGAAGGCCCTCATATGTGGCTCCTACTATAACGTGCTTTCTTAGCAGTGGTGATATCACCCACAAGACAGTGACCATTGGTTCTTGGGTGGGAGGGGTGAAAAAAACATACATAATGCAATGGTTGTTGGTCCTATAAAGGAGCACAGTACACAAACAGATAAGGTATACCTGTGGTATTAAAACTTCATGGGGGAAAGGGACAATCACTAAAAAAAAAAATGCCTCCTTAAGGAGGCAATAATGAACACAAGTCACTACACTATTCATACTGACCTCTCAAATAGACTAAAATACCAAATATCTCTAAACAAGCTAATTTTCTTTACATCAAATCCAAGTCATATATATTCTTTATGTCCAAAGTATTAACATATTTTCTTCCCTTCACATACCCCTCCTCGTATCTCAGCCCAAATGATAAATTATTCAGGGTCAAGTCCAAGTTCCACTGTCTCCAACCGACCTCTCCCCACCATACGCCAATGTCCTTATCCTCTCTCAAAAACGGATCTTACTGGACATGCCATTTTTTATGACACGACTATTCAGGATCTGGAAGTGTAGCCTCATGTTTTGTATGTGTATGTTTGCAATAGGGTCAAAAGTACAGGACTGCATGCTTATACACAAACAAAAGGGATATTAGTTTGGGAAAGACACCAAACCTGTCTGAACACCTCCCAAAACCAGTGTCGTAAGTATCTGCCAAACAAATTAAAAAAAAAAAGATAAAACTACTACACTTTTGACAATACAAATATAAAACATATTTTACTTATTCATGTTTGTTTTCCCAAGTCTGAAAGTCTATATGGTAGTGAACTTTCTTTGGTTCAATATAATATTAACAATGATTAAACCCTGTGGGGGAGAACAGAAAATCTAAATGAAAAGCCATTTTCAAAAACAAGTACTCTAAAGAACAAACATACTGAGTACCTACTGTGGAGCCACATATATTAAATATGTTTTCAGTTAATCTTCATAGTTCTATGCATGGTTTTATTTTTCTAATTTTATAGGCTAAGACACAGAGAAATGTAAGAACTTTGCCTAGGGCCAAACGGCTAGTAAGAACCAGGGGAAGTTTTCTGACTTACACTTAAAGTTCCTGGGGCATCAGACTTTTGATCAGCTCAGGTCATGATTTCTCAGTGTATGGGCTAGAGCCCCATATGGGACTTCACACCGACTGGGATTTTCTCTCGCTCTCTCTTCCCCTTTCCTGCTTTCTCTCTCTCTCTCTCTCTCTCTCTCTCTCTCTCTCTCTCTCTCTACCAAAATAAACTTTAAAATCTCTAATCTCTCTAGTGGATTTTTAAAAAATAAAAAATAAGTTTAATTTAAAGTTCCTGAGTATGACTAAAAAAAAGACTCTATCTGAAGCTTAAACACACATACACACAACACACACACACACACACACACACACACACACACAGTGTATATATATGTACATATTCACAATTATAAATGATTCAGTCTTACAATGTTTTATTTAGTCCTGTATTACCAGCATTCTGCTATTTCTATACAATGACAACTTCAGTTATTTATAAATGTCCCCAACTTTCCTTGACAATAGTAATAATGACAGTGATGGTGATAAATTCATTAACCTAAAATCATACTTTTTTTTTAACTTTAGCATTCAGACCCAGTTGATTCATTTACATAAAACTTAACCCATTAACAACTATTTGCATGAAGAGGCACTTAGAGGTTTTGTAAAACTAGTATAACACTTTGATTTAAAAAGTCCATAATAAAAAGCTTGACTCAGAAAGCTCTGTACATGCTTTTATTCTCTTCTTCCAGCCTGCCCAGTTAATCCTAATTCAAAGGCCGTAATAAAGTCACAGAAGCTCTAGGTTTCAAAGTGTTACAAGAGAACCAAGGGCAGGTCAGAGAGTGGTTCACAACCTGGGGGGCCCTGGATCCAAGTCCTGCTAAATTTAGCAAACCGACACAATATTCCTTGTTTCTCAGTCTTCTGATGTTCAGCTTTCAACAGTTGATCATGCCAGGAGATAAAATTAGTGGCATCTAACCCAAAATAACTCACACATAAATGAGGGCTAAACTAAAGCAATGACATATCTTGCCTCTGATGGAAAATCTATAATAAATCTGAAAGTTCCTGGTGGGTCTACCCTATGCTCATTTACTTAGTTATACCATCATTTTCCAAAACTTACTGGATGAAATCTTTAGATGCAGGTGAGCCTTTTGGTTTTGATTTTTAGTGATCAAAAGGAAATAGTGGAAGCACCCTTACCTTCTTTCACAAGCCACACACCATCCAAGGCCGGCACAGCCCCGTCTCCAGAGCCAGCGTGTGTGAGCGGCTGCACACACAGTTGGGGGACTTCACAAACATTTGGCCTTGGGGGAAAAAAAAGAGTACTAATGTGATAAAAGTCGATTGTTTCTTTATGTTTTATACATGAATCATTTATTTCTTCATGTTCCACAAAAGCTGGTGGTGCCTTACATAAACACATAAAGTAAGAGAGAAAAACACAGCCAATATAAAAAAAATTCAGGCCCAGGAAAAAGAATAATCAGAATAAATTTTAAAAACAAGAAGACATTTAGAAGGCAAATATAAAAATCAGAAGCTACCTTGTGCTTAGAAAAATTGGGCTGGGAATTAAGTTCTAAGCTCTTTGGTAGCTAAAATTATACAAAAGAAACAAGTGCATGATTCTTAACATCCATGAAGAAAAAGCAGGCTTATTTATCAAAAGAAGTTAAACGTTTCCTGGAAATCATTCCTGAATATTTCCTATGGGCATGGTTAGTTCCATTCCACACATAATGCTTGTTTAAGCACAAATATTTTTCAACCACCACTATGCTATTCATATTTCCTCATAGGAAGTTTATACAAACTTCCAGGATTTTACTAACACACTAGTTTTTTAAATGTTTGGAGCTAGATACATTGACAGCCTGGAATGCCAAAGTTAAAATCTTTTTTTTTTTTTTAATTTGAGGGATGCTTTATTTAGTGGTGAATGATTTATAGTCCATATCAACTGTTTTACATATGAAAACAATACTAATCAAAAAAAGCAAGCTGGCCCAACCACACTAACACTTTCATGCATTCAAAGTCACCTGAATTCCATGCACAGACCTCCCTGGACTTTGATGTTCTTGCCTTCAGAAATCTCACCATCTAGCATAGTCTCACTGCTCACAATCTGCCAAAAATTGAAATGATTTCTGATTCGGCGTTCTAGTCAGCCCCTCACGAATGCTGTGAACTTGCCCAGCAGTACAATAATAATACTGATAAGTACATCTAATAGTACTTCCCACACTAGAATCAGTTATACCACCCGCTATAGTTGCAGTCTGTTTCTGGGATTACTTCTTTCTGTGGCTCTAAATCTCATCATCTGACTTCACTTACAGCTCAATTCGCACTGCCAGATATATCTCTGAAAGGTGACTGTTGGGACTGTTAACTTCACCTAAGTTGAACGAAATTCATGTTGAACTTTATTTATAAGCTTGCATAACTCATTTTAATACTTTAATTAAATACTGTAACAAAGCAATAAATGTAAAAACTGCACGTAAGTCAGGCATCCATAATATTGTCAAGAACTGGGTGGGGGGCCTAAAGAAAACCTTACTTTTCCAAAATTCCATATTAGATTCTCTGCCTATACCTATACCTTTATGTGGGCTTACCTAGCTCCCAACCATTCTAACCAGCTCCAGTTAGAATGAGCTCACCACACCTTTGTTTTTGCCGTCACAGTTTGAAACCTTATACCTTATCCAGTCTTGAGCTCCATTTTGTAACCTACCTTCATCTATTATCCACCCATCCATCCAACAAATACTGTCATCTACACGTGCTAGAAGCATTTCTTCACACAAGGATTTGAGTATCAGTTTATTTGGGAGGTGCAGAAAACACTGGTAAGAGAGTTGTGAAATGAGGCAGGGAAAAGTTAGCCAATAAAAAAATTTCATTATGGAGCCAGTCAACACCAGATAACCAGCACCCTAAACGGGTGAGGGAGCATGGGCATCTATTTACTAGCTCCTATCAGTGACTGGTTGAAGGCTATTTCCTCTCCAGCATTTTAGTGGAAGCACAGGTAAGCAAAATCAGCTTTCAGAGGTCAAAGTAAGTCTTCAGACAAAGAAATGCAAATGCTGTCTTACATTTAGGTCTTTCATCCATTTTGAGTTAACTTTTGTATATGGTGTAAGAAAGTGGTCCAGGTTCATTTTTCTGCATGTCGCTGTCCAGTTTTCCCAGCACCACTTGCTGAAGAGACTGTCTTTATTCCATTGGATATTCTTTCCTACTTTGTCAAAGATTAGTTGGCCATATGTTTGTGGGTCCATTTCTGGGTTCTCTATTCTGTTCCATTGATCTGAGTGTCTGTTCTTGTGCCAGTACCATACTGTCTTGATGATTACAGCTTTGTACTATAGCTTGAAGTCCGGGATTATGATGCCTCCTGCTTTGGTTTTCTTTTTCAAGATCGCTTTGCCTATTTGGGGTCTTTTCTGGTTCCATACAAATTTTAGGATTATTTGTTCTAGCTCTGTGAAGAATGCTGGTGTTATTTTGATAGGGATTGCATTGAATATGTAGATTGCTTTGGGTAGTATCGACATTTTAACAATATTTGTTCTTCCTATCCAGGAGCGGGGAATCTCTTTCCATTTTTTTTATGTCTTCTTCAATGTCTTTCATAAGCTTTCTATAGTTTTCAGTGTATAGATTTTTCACCTCTTTGGTTAGATTTATTCCTAGGTATTTTAAGGTTTGGGGTGCAATTGTAAATGGGATCGATTCCTTGATTTCTTTTTCTGTTGCTTCATTGTTGGTGTATAGGAATGCAACCGATTTCTGTGCATTGATTTTATATCCTGCAACTTTGCTGAATTCATGAATCAGTTCTAGCAGTTTTTTGGTGGAATCTTTTGGGTTTTCCATATAGACTATCATGTCATCTGCGAAGAGTGAAAGTTTGACCTCCTCCTGGTCGATCTGGATGCCTTTTATTTCTTTGTGTTGTCTGATTGCAGAGGCTAAGCACTACTAGGTATTGATCCAAGGGATACACGTGTGCTGTTTTGAAGGGACATATGCACCCCAATGTTTATAGCAGCACTATCAACAATAGCCAAAGTATCGAAAGAGCCCAAATGTCCATCAATGGATGAATGGATAAAGATGTGGTATATATATATATATATATATATATATATATATATATATATATACATACAATGGAGTATTACTCGACAATCAAAAAGAATGAAATCTTGCCATCTGCAACTAGGTGGATGGAACTGGAGGGTGTTATGCTAACGGAAATTAGTCAGAGAAAGACAAATATCATATGACTTCACTCATAGGAGGACTTTAAGATACAAAACAGATGAACAGAAGGGAAGGGAAACAAAAATAATACAAGAATAGGGAGGGGGACAAAACATAAGAACAAACAGAGGATTACTGGAGGGGGTGTGGGAGGGGAGATGGGCTAAATGGGTAAGGGGCACTAAGGAATCTACTCCTGAAATCATTGTTGCACTATATGCTAATTAATTTGGATGTAAATTAAAACAAATAAAATTTTTAAAAAAAGAAATGTAAATGCTGGCAGCTGAAAACCTGGCCAAGTGTACATAGTAAAGGAGAGGGGACGTGGGTGCTACACTGACAGTTTCAGATGGGGGTGGTACAAACAGAAAGTCCATAATCATTTTGCATTGACAATCCAAACAGGGAAGAACGAGAAAGTAAAAGCACCTAAATAAATACAAAATGTGAAGTGCTAAGATGGAAGCAATCAGGGGGCTGAAATACAGATAAGGGAAGCTTACTGACATTCATTAATTAGGAAAAGCCTCACTGAAGAGATGACACTGTGACCTGAAAGGGTGAAGAGAAGCCAGTCATAGAAGAAACCCCTGGTGCCATTCAGGCGGAAGAAACGGAATGAGCAGAGGCTCTAAAGGTGAAAAAATTTGCCCTCCAGAGGATCTGAAAGAAAGCCAAATTGGCTCAAATGATGAGATGCTTGGTAGGGTAGGCAGGGCCTTTCAGGATGAACAATTTTGATTTTTTTTCTCAAGGCACTGGAAGCCACAACAGATTTTTAGAATTCTGATTTCTGGCCTCCTTTCTCACAGCCAGGATCTGTGATACCAACTGTAGCTTTCTTGACAATGACCTAGTCTATATCTGCTCCCAGGCAATACAAGTGACAGCCCAGCCCAATCCACCCTTACCCCAAATCCCAGGAACCTGCCACACTCCCCTCAGGGTTTTCCTGATTCTTACAAAGAAACAAGTTCTCGAGGGAAATCTGTACTTTCAGAAAGACCCAACCCAGCAGCACCAGTGAACTTGGAAAGGCACAGCAAACATTGTATGCATCACAATGAAATTGTATTAGACTAAATGAAGTCTCCAGGAAACTAACTGTAATCCAGATTGTCACCAGGTAATTTCTCTGATAACATCATAAGAAATGTTAATGTGACTTCAGAACTTCTCATTATATTACTGAACCATAGTTAACAAGCAGCACAGTTTTTGGTTAAAATGAGCTTTTATTTGTGGCTAATCCATGCTGAGGAATGTTTTGGTAAAGCAGTATCATTCTTAACTCCCAAGCACATGTGGCTAAGTAAAGTCAGCCACTTGGTTATTCTGTAGGTGTCCTGAGTATAATTTAAAAAAAAAATTGGGGCACCTGGGTGGCTCAGTCGGTTAAGCATTCAATCCGGTTCAGGTTATGATCTCGTGGTTCGTGAGTTCGGGCCCCTTGTCGGGCTCTGTGCTGACAGCTTGGAGCCTGGAGCCTGGAGCCTGCTTTGGATTCTGTGTCTCCCTCTCTCTCTCTCTCTGCCTCTCCCCCACTCATGCTGTGTCTCTCTTTGTCTCAAAAATAAATAAACACTAAAAAATCTTTAAAAATTAATCTCTTTTCTTAATTATGAAAGCTATAAATGCTACTGGTAAAAAAGCCTCAATAATGGATAAATACAGAAAGTGAAAATTGCCCCCAAGATACTCCCAGATACTGCTAATAATCTGATGTATGATATATTCATACACAATTCTTTTTAGGGGCACACAAACATATTTTTGCATAAATGGGATTACATCTACTTACTATTGTTTCAATTGTACAAGTACTCTTTTAATTAGCCAACAACATGGTATGATTACTTTTTCATTTTGAAATATATAGAATTACTTTAACGCTTTGTTTTTTTCCACAGTATGGACTTCTCAGAATAATACATCGGAATTAACTTAGCCAATATCATATTGACAGTCATTTAATTGTTTTTAATAATTTGTGACTATAACCCCTCTGATGTCACCTCCCTTAGATAAACAACTGAATTACAAATTTTTTTTCCTCTTAGATTTTCATATGCAATATTAGTTTCCCCTGAGTCCTCTTCATTCGGATTTTCTCTTTTTAGCCTTCCTCTTCTGTTTTAGGCTTTGTCAAGTATCAGGTTATCAGCCTGTCTATTTTTAAAGCTATTTTTCTCACCAAAGGCTGATTGGGAGCTATGAATAATAGGAGTGGCTTATACCTTGTGGGCTCACTGTGGGATAATTAGGGGTGAATCTTTTTTCTTTCTTTTTTGGGAAGCTCTTAGATGTTAATGTATGAAAATCTGATTTCTAAAGCTTTTTTTTTTTTCCAGAAAAGTATCCCAGTCTCCTGCCTGAAGCAGACAATTGTGGTTGAGTGGGAGCGGAGCAGGGTTTTCTGTCCAGCCCTGCAATTTGGAGGAAGGGACCTGGAAATTTCAACAACTTTACCTACAGTCTTTCATAGAACTCTCTGCATCCAGCCTCACTCATCTTCCCTGTGCATTCCTTGTCTTCGCTCTAAATGCTAAACGTTGAACCTCTCCAGGGTTACATGTGAAGGGACCGACAACCAGACAGAATGGTATCAGGATTACATCAAAGTGAAAATATCTGAGCTTCAGAGACAGAGAGCAATCTTTCTTCTTCTGAACCCCCCCTGTGTGACTCAAGCAGAGATGTAAAAGAGCCACCTGCTATCACCACTCTCCCCCCACCCCCAACAACCACCACTCCGGGGAAGTCTCCAGTTAGGGAGACAGAGCTTGGCCACTGGGACATTTCAAAGCAAATGTATGTAAACAAACCTCATCAGAACCCTCTATCCTTTGAAGCCCTAACCCCTGGCCCTTTATTAAGCTGGTATATAAACCCTTATCCTTAGCTGTTCAGAAAGGTATTCCCTACAGCATACTCCTAAACATGAGTAATAAATGTTTCTATTAAGCTTTCTGTTGTCAATTAACTTGCAGACCCTCAGACACTTGACCTAAGTTGGTAGAGGAAAACGACTGTCCTCCCAGTAGCTTCTGCAACAAGGATGGGATGGCTCTTGGAATCTCTAAACAAACTGGCGAAAGTTAGCTTTCCTACCAGTCAGACCCCAGGGTCTCTCTCTGCTCGGGGTCCAGTTGAGCAAAGGTGGTAAGAGCCTCTTGTCTTTCCAAGGAGGAATTTTCCAAAATTTAGGTTAATGAAATAAAAGGTTTTGATTAGAACCAATCCAGTTCTTTGGGTACTGTGACTTTTGCTTTGGCTCTCCCAGGAAGAGCCACCATTGTGTTCTGTTTGTCACTGTCTTTTGTACCACTGTTTTGTGTTGCTTGTCATGAGAAGGAGAATCACAGGATACAGCACACACCCAGGTCCCATTAGCCTGTTTTTCAAACCAACCTCACACAGACTGGTGAGTTTGCGGTTCTCCTTAGCCCACCATCTACTTGGACAAATTTGCTGTTGGTCACCAATAAAATCAGATGGGTTTCTCCTTCCGTCTCAATTTTGTGTCCTGAGAGCTTGGCTTGGAACCAAAGAGAACACTGTCTCTGATTTTCTGCCTGCCAGCAGGCACAAATTGTCAGGTCTGTGCTCAGAGTGGTCAGCCTTTAGGTTGGGGCCTGAGAGAAGAGGTGCACAACTTCTGCTAACCACTGCCACCTCTCAGGGAGATCATCTAGGTCTAAACCCTAAAGGGTCTCAACCCATAAGGACCCTTGTCATCTCTTTCCCCATTACCCTCGTAGTGCTGAGACTTCCCATCTCAGTATGCCCAGCTGGTATCACAGATTAACAGGTCTGTAATTAGAGGTGCTTCACTTTTGTGGGAGGGCTGGAACTAAGCATTCTTTCTGCAATGGCAGCTTCTGCCAATGGAAACTTGGTTTCCTTCTTTTCAGCTATAGCTGGGAGTGATTTTGGATTATGGGGGTTGCATCTCCTGTGCCTTCTTCAGAGATGCATATTGCACTCATGACTAAGCCGTTAAACGGCTTATTGGTGGGAGTCACATTTGGAATGGGTATACCTATGCAGATCCTAATCACCAAAGGCTGGATGATGGAGTCTTTGATTTAGAGAAACTTTTCATATTTACAAGAATTTTAGAGAGCTTTCATCCTAAATAAATGTGCTACTGGTACCTACAGGAAGACTAAATTGAAAAGAACATAAAACATATCATGGCTAGCCTAACACACGCCCTTTACAAAATTAAAAAGGAGAAATCACATACCCTTACCCCCTTCAAAGGCTCTCAGAGTGTCCCCAAAAGCAACCATCTGAGGCTAAAAAGGGGGGGAAAGGGCACTGATGGGAACAGACTGGATATTTTACTCACTCGGATAAATTTGGAGACACCCAGATGGCTACATGATGTCTCTCTGATCCTTTGCCCAAATTTTAGTCTACAGCCTCCATAAGATATATCAGGGCAAAAGAAAATCTTAAAAAATATCTTCTCTGTAAATATTGGTGGAAAGCTTTTGCTCTCATATTGAACATATAACAACTTGTTCCATCTGCCAGAAACACAATTAGGATAAAAATACAAAGTGGGGCAAAGACAAGCATCAACTCTTACATAAACTAGTGAATTCTGCATTGCCATGTATGCCTAACTCCTGGCTAAAATTTTAGAGTTAAAGCCATAAGGATCTCTATTTGCATCTCTCTATATGTTTACGTTTGTTGCATTTTTTCCTACCTCTGGAGGTATTGCCAAATTAATTCATAAAATCCCTTAAAGAGCTCTATTCTAATTGGCTTAGAGAAAAATAAGCTCTCATAGAAATTAAATATCCCTGGGGTGACTCAGGGTGGTTCAGTTGCTTAAGCATCCAACTTCAGTTCAAGTCATGATCTCACAGGTTAGCAAGTTCGACCCACCTTGGGCTCTGTGCTGACAGTGCTGATCCTGCTTCAGCTGATCCTGCTCAAGATCCTCTCTCTCCACCCCTCCCGCCTCCTCCCCCACTCTCTCCCTCCCCCCCTCCACCCCTCCCCCAAAAAGAAATTAAAACAAAGAAATTAAATATCCCCAAACCTCCCAAAAGTACAGGAACTAACCCAAATGCTTCTCAGATGTGTGTGTTTGGTCAATAAAACTAGTAGAACAGTATTTCTGGTTTAATAAAAATGCTTATGGCTTCTGATTTATCAGCATTAAGTACAATACAACCATAAATTTTATTTTACCTAGGTTAACTAGTCAAATAAGCTAATATTGTATCTACTAAATATTTAAAATTATAAAAATAATAAATTTGATTTTAATCAAGCTGAGTCATTATTCTGAAAACTTTATCTCAATAATAATGACATTTTATAATTACTGTCTACCTAAAAATAGTTTCTAAAATCTTTTTGGTAAAGAGGCTAGGTTAAGTAATAGATATTCAATAAATAGATATATTATTTCTAAAAAAGATCAAATGCTGATGCATTCATTATTAAATATAAGTTAAGGGGTGCCTGGGTGGCTCAGTTGGTTAAGCGTCCAACCTCTGTTCAGGCCATGATCTCACGATTCATGAGTTCAAGCCCCGTGTCAGGTTCTATGCTGACAGCTCAGAGCCTGGAGCCTGCTTCAGATTCTGTGTCTCCCTCTCTCTTTCCCTCCCCTATTCTCTCTCTCTCTCTCTCTCTCTCTCTCTCGCAAAAGCAAATAAACATTAAAATTTTTTTAAATAAACTTTAAAAATTTTTTAAATAAATAAACATAAGTTAAAATATATATACTTTTGGCTTCTTACATTTTGGGGGCTGCTTGTTTTTACATGGTACAGAGAGGTTAATGATATAGTCTATAATTAAACATAATCTTTTTGCCACATTGAGAAATTGTACTCTAAAGCATATATCTTTAAGATTGTGAGATGGTTGGGGCGTGTGGGTGGCTCAGTCGGTTGGGCGTCCGACTTTGGCTCAGGTCATGATATCACGATTTGTGAGTTCAAGCTCCATGTCAGGCTCTGTGCTGACAGCTCAGAGCCTGGAGCCTGCTTCTGATTCTGTATCTCCCTCTCTCTCTCTACCCCTCCCCCACTTGCATTCTGTCTCTCTCTGTCTCTTGAAAGTAAATAAATGTTTTTAAAAGAATTAAAATTGTGAGGTGGTATATTCATAAATTTTGCTAATCTGCTACAAAGTGCTGGTATACATACAATTTATAATCGTCCACTTCCCAGTATTCTCTATAAAAGTCCTCTATATTAGTCAGCCAGGCTGTCATAACCAGAAATCGAAGACTGGGTAGCTCAAACAATGTACATTTATTTTCTCACAGTTCTGGAGGCTGCAAGTCTAAGATCAAGGTGCCAGCAAGGCTAGTTTCTGGTGAGAACGCTCTTCCTGACTTAGCTGCCTTCTCACAATAGCCTCACAGAGCCTTTCCTCTGGGTGCACAGAGAGAAAAAGAGAGAGAGAGAGGTCTCTGGAATCTCTTCCTCTTCTTATAAGGATACCAGTTCTATCAGATTAGGGTCTCAGCTTTATAAGTTCATTTAACCTGAATAACCTCCTTTAAGACCCTATCTCCAAATACACTCACATTGAGAGTCAGAGTTTCAACATGTGCATTGGAGGGGGCTCCATAACAGTTACCAATGATAAAAATAAATGATAATAAAAATGTAGATGAGGGGCGCCTGGGTGGCGCAGTCGGTTAAGCGTCCGACTTCAGCC
Source organism: Lynx canadensis (assembly GCF_007474595.2). Taxonomy (NCBI): domain Eukaryota; kingdom Metazoa; phylum Chordata; class Mammalia; order Carnivora; family Felidae; genus Lynx; species Lynx canadensis. Next base: position 61,486,416 of record NC_044311.2, on the reverse strand, counting down.
AGGTCACGATCTCGCGGTCCGGGAGTTCGAGCCCCGCGTCAGGCTCTGGGCTGATGGCTCGGAGCCTGGAGCCTGTTTCCGATTCTGTGTCTCCCTCTCTCTCTGACCTTCCCCCGTTCATGCTCTGTCTCCCTCTGTCCCAAAAATAAATAAACGTTGAAAAAACAAAAAAAATGTAGATGAAATTATAAATAATAAGGATAAAGGGAAACAACTTTATATCAAAAGTACACAAGGAATTTAAGGTGTGTTATTGTTAAAGGAAAAATAAGAGTAATTTTGTCCTAAAGTAAAAAGACTGGCTGTTCCACAATGAAAAAGAAGAGAAGAATCGGATAAAACCTGAATGAATATATAAAGTTGTAGAAGGTTTGCAGAAAAAGAATTTCATGCTGCATGGGCAAAGCTGGCTAAGGTTGGATGAGTTTATTTATAAGGTTGTTGGGTTTTTTTTTTAATAAGCTATAGTATTAATAGTACCTGAATGTAAAAACTAGAGTCTGGTTTTCTCTCTCTATTAAAACAACAAAGTTTTCTAGGGCTATTGGTCTGCTCTTGGTAAAGGATTATAAAGGGTTTTTCTTTACCTTTTAAGTAATCTACCTAAAAAAACAAAGATCCTGTGTCTCATCAGAATAAGTTCCTGTGTTGTCTAAACCATGCTCTTGACTATTTAAGAGAACTGAGTTTTCTCATAATTGAAAGAGCTAAGCTCTTTTTTATAGCCAGTCACTGCCTATAATTACTTTTATAATCTTTCATTGTCACATTGTTGAAAAGATAACTAGGTATTTTTTCACAGTGACCTGTGATCCTACTTAATCAAGCGTTCAAACCTTTGGACATTTTGACACCTTTGATACATACTTTGCCTTCTCAAAGTCAAATCCTAAATAAAATCTTGATCTTGAACTGACTTTGAAATTCCTCAGCGTGTTCCTGGAAAATCTCAAAGGGTTTGTTCTTTCACCTTGTAAAAAGAGAGATGTTAAAAATTAATTAAATATGTTGAATTGCATGAAAAGCATCGCCAAATAGGAAAAGAAGTTTAACATTCCCTAGGTTATATTTTACAGGTAAGTATTATTAACACAAGTATTTAGAAATTGAATGAAGTTCCTAAAAATTGGTCAATGCCCACTGGGCTATCCGTGATATGCCCTGATACTTTTGTCTGATGTTAGAAGATAACAGTACATTCTCAGCCATTGCTTCAGTTTTTATTTTTAAAATCTTACATGTCACAGAAAAAAAAATCTTCGTCAATTGCATTTTTATAATGAACTCTCATCAGATCTTTGACCACAGCTCTTTTAAGTCTTTTGTGAGCCCAGATAGTTACTTTGCTTTATTCTGACACTTTCTAGAAAGTGCTTGCAGTCAGCTATGGACCAGAGTGCTTCTCTCAATGAAAAGGAACTTGCTTAAAGACCCATGAAAAAAGATTATGCCAGGTACTTTGGGGTACAGGCTTCTAATTGCACTGCTTAAATAACTTTGAGATCATACCAATGAACTAAGTCAGGATTTCCAAAACTCTAGTGGAGAAGCTGATACATTCATGAAACTGCTAATCCAAGATCAAGCAAAACATGAATTAATTACATGACACTGAATGAACTGATAAAGGACGATTATGGCTTTTGTTTGGAATATTGCTGCTAGATTAAAAGAGCCTCTTTCTCTTTTCTCTTAAACTATCTACAACTTACAAAAATTTTATAAACTATACTTTTGCAAACAGAAATGAAACATTGAAACATTTATCTTTTTCTCCCTGCCTGATCCCTCCAGAATTTAAAAACTCTCATTAGGTATTCTTATTTTTGTGACAATATAGTTATTTGCATAAATTAGATAAGAATCTGTCCTCCTTATTACAGGACATAATTGGAAACACTGGTTATATAACCAAGGCTTTGACTGGAATGTCGTATTTGTAAATGATGCATAAGTCACATATGATCAGCTAGTTTAAAGGAACTAAGGTTGACTTTATGGAGCCAATGCTTACAAAGCCCTCTTGGGATAATTAGTCTGGTATCTGGCTGATAGGGTTCCCAGCCTTCTAGGTGAATAAAGAAAGTCACTTCGTGGCCCATGAATCAGGATATTTGGGGGACCTTGAGAACAGAGGAATTCACTTTATACTGCAGGTAAAATCTAATGACAAGTTTTTGGCTTAACTTCTTAGCCTTGAGAGGTTTTTAAAGTCCAATCTGAGACTCCTTATAAAAGTTCCAGTAAAGCAAATTTTGAAAAGGACCATGTGGTCAATTACCATTCTTGTAGCACTTACGTAAATAATCAGGCGAAATGTAATGAGAGCAGACTTATTTTTGTAAACAAGTCCAATCTTACTTTCCTTTTTATTAAAATGGGAATTATTATAGAGAAAAAAATTTATGTTTCGATGGACAACTACATCCCACTTTTATAATTATCAGAGTCCAGTCCTGATCACTGTCTTTGAAGTTTTATTATCTGTCTGTCTGTAAATTGGACCGGATCCTGCCATCTTACACATTTTGTCGCTCCTTACCGAATTCTCATTTCTTCTAGTTTCCCGCAATATCTGGCTACATCCTAAATTAACAGTTCCAATTTTTCTCTCACCCTCCCGAGAACTAAAACCAGACTAACCCAGACAACTCTACGTTGGCTTGGAGCTGCCCCTTCCACCAGGATCTAAAGAAGTCCTTGGAGCTGAAGCTGAATGACTTAAACTTCAAAGAACTTGTTGCCACAACAGGTCACATACAGGCAACCTTTGTGCCTGGAGCTGCTGCTGTATGAACTACTCAAGAAATGGAACACCTTCATTCCTTCGTGCTCTGCTCCAGGAAAAACCATGACAATGACACTGATGTCTATGCCATCACCAAAGACGTTCAATCTTCAAACCAGGAAATCCATTGGATTGACATTGACATCCTCACTCCACTGTCTGAGAATACTTCAGACCCAATGTTTAAAATCCTCTCAACTGGCTGCACTACAGACTCAGAAATGGAGCTTCTAGTCTGCTCTAACCATTAACAGTTGATTTTCTTTATTTTCCCCTCATTTTAATCTATGTTCTCTCCTTCTGCAGATCTCTTACTTCACAACTTTGAGGCACAGTCTTCTCTCCGCAGCATGCAACCCAGCTTCTTTCCAAGAAGTTCCACCTGGGGGAAATGAAGCACCCAGCAACCTACTGGAATGGTATAAAGATTCACATCAAGGGGCGCCTGGGTGGCGCAGTCGGTTAAGCGTCCGACTTCAGCCAGGTCACGATCTCGCGGTCCGTGAGTTCGAGCCCCGCGTCGGGCTCTGGGCTGATGGCTCAGAGCCTGGAGCCTGTTTCGGATTCTGTGTCTCCCTCTCTCTCTGCCCCTCCCCCGTTCATGCTCTGTCTCTCTCTGTCCCAAAAATAAATAAACGTTGGAAAAAAAAAATTTTTTAAAAAAGATTCACATCAAGGTAAAAGTATCTAAGCTAAGGATTCAAAAAAAAAAATCTTATATGAACTTTTCCTACATGACTAAAGCAGAGACTGACAAGAGTCATCTGTCACAAACCCCAGAACTTCTTATTCCAGAGAGTTCTCCAGTCAGGGATGCAACTTGAGCCTCAGGAATTCCATAAAACTTGTGTTTTATGGAAAACTAACATCATCAGAACTAACATCATCAGAATCGTTCAACATTTCAAGCCTTAAATGCCTCCTCCCTCTTATTAAGCTGGTAGATAAAGCTTTATTTACCCTTAGTGGTTTGGTGTGCTACTCCCTATGGAGTACTCCTGCATGCATGAATAAGGAACTTTTCTTGTTAATCTATATGTCGTTCGTTAATTTGCAGGCCCCTAATCACAAACCTAAGTTGACAGAGGAGAAGTTTTTCCTCCCAACACGTGAAAGAACTGAGTATTGCTGATTTCTAATTAAATTATACAGATGTCAAGGACTATCATCTGGATAATAGTGATTCTTCAAAATCTATGAGTATAACAGTATCTATCACTTAGTATATAGAAAATGTTTGTGTAGTTGTGCTTAAAAGTTTTGTGTACCTGTATCCTCAATAATACATATTATTTGGTAACGGAACATGGACGAATGCATGTGTACACACACACCCACACACACACACACACACACACACTCGAGCTTATGCCTTTTGTTGATCAAATCTCTATACTTCCTACATGTTTTTCTCTGCTTTGTTCTGGATCGTGAAAGATACATACTGAAATTTTCCATTAGTTATCTTGATATTACTCTTTATAATTTTGACAACTTAGTTCTTTATCTATTTTGGTGCTACATTATGAAGAGTTTACAAGTTGATGATTACTGTATATACTAAGTTTATTATTTCTCCTTTTATCATTATGTAGTATGTCTTCTAACCCATGCTAATGTGTTTTGTATTGTTTTGTTTTACCTTAAAATCATTTGTCTGATGTTAACATTTTTATAACTACTTTCCTTTGGTTAGCATTTTCTTAGTCATATCTTCTTCTGTTACTTTACTATATATATATATATATATATATATATATATATATATTTATTTATTTTTTTACAACTATAGCTGCATTGTTTAAAAACCTAATCTGTTAGTTTCTGTCTTTTAATAGGTAAGGTAAATGCAGTTACATACATTTTCATTACAAATATAACTGTACTTATGTTTCCCATCTCATTTTGTGGCTTCTATATACCAGCCATTTGTACTTATTCTTTCCTCTCTTTCTTGTCTGTTGGATGGAAATGGCTTCTATATCCTCTGTTCTCCGTGTTATATTTAGCTTAGTTCTACATTATATTTCTAATATTTTAATGGTTATCTTTACATTAGTAGCTACTTCTTGGAAGTACTTATCAGGAGTCCCTTGATATGTTTGAGTCTTATATAAATGAGTGCCTAATTCTGGTCCACAGATGTGTGGACCAAAGTCAGGAGACCCTGCTGGAAGAGTTCATATAGCAGGGCTTGTAGAAACCAAGCTGCAGTAAGCTCACCCCCCCATCAGTTCTCCACAAATTCAGGAGAGTTACTTTAGCTTCATGCAAAGGAGCATAGAGATGAGAGGAGGGGAAGATGTCAGGCCTCGTGTGGCTACTACTGGGTCAAGTGATCACACATCCAACCAAAGAAGCAGTTGGGCAGGTAGACCATTGGAAAGACCCAGAGGGAACCTGGGCAGTCTCTCTCTGTGATGATCCTCAGACACAGAGTAGTTTAAGGATGAATTCTTCCTCCCAAGAACACAGGGCACACCACCTAAAATAGATGGCACCAACTTCAGACAGAACCAAGCCCAATTTAAGTAACATCAGGTACTGCCTCCAACACTGTGAGGAAGTTAGCCTCCCTCACCCCTTCTTCCTACCCTTTCCAACCCATGAAGAGCTAGGGTTATTCGAGGAAATGGAAGAAAAAGATGTCTCAGAGCTAGACCAAGCCTCTAAGCTACCTCCATGTGCTTCCACACCCAGAGCCCAGGAAGCCCACACTTTACTTCAACTCGCCATTGGTTGGCAATTCTGTACCTCTCTGGTCCACCTAGGGGTTTAATTTTAAATCTCCATATAATACTGTTTTTTATTAGAGTGTGTTAAAAATATTTTTATCTAGCTTTGATAGATACTTTGAGCAGAGGGACCTCAAAATATGAATTTATAATACCGTATTGACCAGGACTTAGACTTATCTTTTATAAACTCTTAAATATGATCTTTTTTCCTCTACTTTCTTCTAAAACATTAGGGCTTCCAATCCAGTTCAGTGGCCGGCACAGAGATGGTGTTCAGTAAGTGGTACCTAAATGAGTGAATGCGTGACTTTGCCTAAAAAGGGCTCCAGTAATCAAGATAATACAAATGAGTTAACACACATAAAGCATTGAGAATAGTGCGTGAAACATGGTAAATGCTTAGGAAATATTAGCTGTATGTATTTTTAAGCTCAAAAAGTCTGAGGCTAGACTTCTCAAAGAAAAATTATTTATATAACAGAACTTCAACATCACTGCCAAGTTGTAATGCAGTGAAACAAATGAAGGAAGATAATGTGTCATTTTTTTTAAATCAGAATTTAATATGACACTTCCTAATGAAAACACTAATTAAAATTAATAAAAAGGACCATACTGCTGCTGCTACCATCTGACCCTCTATCCCCCTAGGTATAGATAAGCCTGTGCTCTCCAATGTTAAGACATAATATGAGAACAAGTACCAACCTTCCTGTTCCTTAAGCTATTAGCATACTGTTCCGGAGTCAACAAACAAAAGTGTGGTGACCTGAAGGGTATCATAAGGCATTGAGAAGTTAGAGAGAAATCAAAACGAGGGGTTAAAAATGAATCCACCCTTATGTTCCAAAAGTTTATTACTATCTGCCACTTGCCTCTTTGTTTTCATGTACTAGATCCCACCACAGCTGCAAATTAATTTTCTCTGCTCCCTAAATGAATTACACGTAACTATTTCTAAAAATGACTACAGACGTGAAAGTCATTTTCACTTAATAACTAACTATTAATCTCATATTTCTTGATGTCACTTTAGTATGAAATGCAAACGAAAATTATGCTAAACATTGCAAATTTATGGCAAACACCAGCCCTTGATTTATATTATTATAGATGGTTTATCACCAGAAGCAATCTAAACAAAACTCCATCAGATAGATGTTACAATTTGTATTTATTTCTTTCAGCACTAAATGGTTCTTCAATTTCAGAACGATCATTAATTTCTTATAAATGCAAATCTTTATTTCTTATTCTAATCTACAATGATTTCTCTAAGTCTTCAGAAGATTAGCTTTTACATAAAATATTCAAATAGCAATTATAAATGATACTTTGTTTTCCCTGGGCAATCTATTAGCTATTATGCATAAACTATTTAAAAGAAATGGGTGGTCTATATTGATCAGGGATATAATGAGCTAATAATGTAGTCCTCCTTCCTTTTAAATGATCCCCTCACCACTCCAACCAAATCATTAAAAGAAACCTTTTCCACGTTTGTGATGATCTTAAAATTGTTTTGCCTACCTCATTAATCCTCTCCTTTTATTATATTTTCTTTCAGAATCTCCAGGAAGACCTGGGCCACCACATTGACCTTAATCAAGAGAAAGCTACAACCATTTATTCGTCACTTATTTTTTACTGCCATCCCATCTCATCTCATCTCAAAGCAAAAACACTCATGAATCTTCACCTGGCCACACATACTCAAGAACAAAGGAGGCAAACGGCTCTGCCCACTCTGAACACGCTCCAGGGTCAGACTGCATGTGTTTTGCTGTAGTCCATCTTCAGTCAAACCTGGCCTCCCACACCTGACACCCTGCAGTAACCAAAGCTCTGCTAAAATCATTCTGATCTGAGGATTTCACTAGTGCAAATTCTCCACCATTCAAAACCTCCCAGCCCTGTCTCCTCTAAAAATTAGAAGACAAGGGGTGCCTAGGTGGTTCAGTCTGTTAAGCATCTGACTTCGGCAAAGGTCATGATCCTGCAGTTTGTGGGTTTGAGCCCCACGCCGGGCTGTGTGCTGACAGCTCAGAGCCTGGAGCCTTGAGATTCTGTGTCTCCCTCTCTCTGCCCCTCGCCCACTTGCACTCTCTTTCTCTGTCTCTCAAAAATAAACATTAATAAATAAGTAAATAAACAAACAAACAAATAATAAACATAAAAATTAGAAGACAGAACAATAGAATCTTTAGAATTCCAACCTAGCCAGTCTTGCATTCTATTTGTCAGATCTATCCAGCTGACATCCTCCTGGGCCTAAGCCATTCATCACCATGTTGTCTTCACTGCCCATCTCCTTAGCTTATGACAATCGTCCCCTTATGAATTTGTTATTGATTCTACAGAGAAAAATACTGGTTGATTTAGGTCCTATATTTTCTCTATCTAAAAAAAAAAATCTTACTGCTAATATATGTTCAACATCAAGCCATTGATAGTGACATAAACGGCACAAAAATAATGGAAATCATATTGCTTTAAAGATACTGTGATGAACACATGAATTCATTCCACAACATTTCCTTGAGCAACTACAATGTATCAGCAATTGTGTCAGAGGTCTGGAATATAGTCAGAAGTGAACCCTCCTTGAGGCTAATGAAATTTAACCTTCAGGGCCCCCCATTGGCATGGGCCGCTTCCAGTCCTAAAAGAAGTTAAATAACATTTTCATGTTAGCACATGTCTTTGCAAATATAAGACATATTTGTACTCTTTGAGAGAGCTCCCCAGATTCTGTAAATCTCAGTTACCTAAGAACTGGGATTTAAACCTGACGTTCAAGGAAAAGTTGCACAACTATTTCATAAGCAAGGTGTTGTGTGGAGCACTAATTTACTAACTGGAAGGTGCAAATGGCACCAAAGTGCATCTCAATAAATCTAATGTAAAGCCTTACTTGAAAGAGGCACGCTAAGTTAAAGTCACTTCTGCCTATCATGTCTGGGTCAGATAAATTTCCTTCCAGTACGTTGGACACCTTCTGTTAAATCTTTCTTGTACAGGTTAAAGGAGTTCAGTCTTCTTTCATCAAAGATAATTGGCCTTACTATTCAATATCCTTTTGTTTATCAAAATTAAATTAAGGTCACTATTAGGGTACTGAAGCAATATTTTACTTAGACTGGGGACACGAGGTGGGAGAACATAGAGAAGACTGATAGTGGTCTTCAATTACTGTATGATGCCACCTTTCCAAGGTCAGAAAGTTTACAACAAAGATGAGGTAAATTTCGGGTAAAGGTTTTACAATAGATATTTTTTTCTCCACTGAAAAACTATTTGACCAAGTTATGAGGAAAGTTGTTGTCTCCCTCCCTGAAAACACTTAAACACAGCCGATATTCTAATCTTCCACAGAATCATGGCTATTCCAAATGAGAATTCATCCTCCAGTAGGTTTTTGTTTTCAAATTTACATTTTAAAAAGTAACAACAGCTTTTCACAGTAAGGGAATCTACTAGATCAGCAGTTCTTAAAATGTGGTCCCTGTACCACCAGCAGCAGCACCTGAGACTCCCTGGAAATGCAGACTCTTGGGCCCCACCTACATGTACTGAGTCAGAAACGGTGGAGACAGAGCCCGGCAGTCTGTGTTTTAACCAGCCCTGCAGGCGATTCTTATACATGCTACAGTTTGAGAGCCATACCCCTGTAGATCTACTGAAGACGAACCCTGTCAACAGCGCATACAACCTCTGCCTACGGTCGTAAGAAAACTAGCTAACCTCTGTAAATTTAAAATTTTTATTTCTCTAAAAAGATCAAAAGCTAGATGGGGTTTTGTCTAAGTGGCACATTCACAATGTTGTACAATTTGCAATCGTGAAATAAACAGTTTATTGACACGTGTGCAGAAACAATCTACAATCCTGAACCCACCTCTAAAGATCATTGGAGGAATAATAAAACTGGCAACTTCTCATATTAGGTTCCTGGTTTGCTGGATTATAAATGAGATACAATGCTGAATTAAGGAGAAAGCAGTATGTCAAAAGGACTATTCCAAAGAAAGCACATTGTAAAAACAGCAGGGGAAAAAAATGACAGTGATGTATTTGCTCAGGACTCAAAACACAAGTTTTGAGCATGAGAAGCTCCACATAATAGAAGTCATGTGCAAAATTCAGCTTTTGATAAAAGGCTATAGTGGGTAGGTAAATACAATATATAATCACTCAACCGTCGTCCATTAGGACCCACTCACTCACTATTCAGCTCTCATGACTGGACAAAGAGACTGACTCTACCACTAACTCTAAGACTTAATGTCTTTACAAATCTACCTCTCCATGTATTAAGTGTTTCCTGGGCACCAGGACCATTTCTACTAGCCTTTATATCCACAGTATTTTGCACAGTATCTGACACATGGTGAGTGCTTAATAAATATGCACAGAATCAAAGAGTATTACTATCAACCATCCAACATGGGAGAACATGGATTTCCTAAACCGTGATGGGCCTAGGAACATTGCATGGCATCCCTAGTCAGTTCAGATGATAAGGACCTCCCTTAAACAGGGCTCCAAGCGTTCTCCTGAACTAAGGTTGTTTCTTGGGCTCCAAAGAAATAATCAGTAAGGGCAATAATCAGTAAAGGGTAGTTAGGACAGGGAGCCTTTAACATTCCTGCCCCCACAATTTCCATCAGGTCTCTAAAACCTTCCCAAGTAAATACATACATGTAAGAGTTCTAGGGTGGACATCTTGTCTCCCTTTCCAAACATGCTGCCATCCTAACCCTTCATAAGAGCTCTGGGCCACTGTGGTCTGGCATAAATATATTCAGTGACCCAGGAAAGAGCCACGAGGGCTAATGGTAAAATCTTCTGTCTGTCTAATGATGCTCTTACAATGTTTTCTCTCCTGCTGCCTGTTTTTGGCCCAGTGGTCCCTCACCTTCAGGTCACATCAAGTCCTAACTTGTCACTTTTCTTTAATATGGATCCCAGGACATGTGCCAATTAACTGAAGTGTTTCTTGTTTCTGACCCTGTCCAGTCAGCCTTCCAAGAACCTCTGTGCCAACCAGCTGCCATGATCCATTCCCAGACTGAGCAATTGCTCCCATAGTCTGCCCTGCCAGGCACAGAGCAGAAGTTCCTCAGGGGCCCCTCCCTGGCCTTCCACATTCTGGACACCAGAGGAGAGAGAGGCCTTGGCACGGAGTGCACAACCAAGTTCAAAGACAGAACTCTTCTCCAGGGCCACCTCAGTACTATAGTGAAACACAATTTAGTCACGCTAAAAACTATCCAACCAAATCCAAAAAGTACGATCCCAACCAAATCCATGTAATACTTATATTAAAGAAAAGCATAACAAAGACTAGAAGAACTTGGAACCAACTGCTAACAGTAGTTTTCTCCCGGTTTGTAAAATTATATATTTTTGTTTGCCTTTTTTTTATGCTCCCCTCACGTATTTCACAGACTTTCTATGGTGAGAGTGCATACTTATATAATTTGAAAAATTATCATTTTTAAAAAATGCATGGAGGGGCTGAGTCTTGAGTTCAGTCTTTAATTAAATAAATGTGAGTCACACTGGCTGTTGAAGATTTTAATCTGTTTTAAAATGATTAAAAATAAAAAAATAGAAAAAAGTTGGTATGATAGAAATATCTTTTCCAAAAATAGCTGTCCCAATTACTTAACAGTATATATGGTTTCTCTAGAAGCATATGCATTTCTTAATATACTGGCATTGTTATCTCCCCTCTAAGAAGTTCAGAGTTGCTCAATAATAATTGACCCAGTCACTGTAATATTGGGACACTGGCAGGAATTGACTGTTGAAAATCAAATTTGTTCCAAATATGCAGTCCTCAGTCTCAGATTATTTTTTACAGTCCCTCCCACATAGGCTTTTCTCTCTTGTCCCCAGATTGGATCACTAAAGGCTTGTAGAAGAGGTAAGAGAAGAGAGGGCAGAAGAGATGCGTTGCTTACTAAGCAGCTAGTATGAGCTAGCACTGTGCTAGGTACTCAGATACATGATCACAGTGCTACAAGGAGCCAGAACACTATTTACTGTCTAGTAAAGGAAAACTCCCCAAACAGCTAGCTCCTCTCTGCTTCCAGTCTCCTATTCTTCAGAGTAGATATCTTTTTCTTTTTTTTTTTTTTTTTTTTTTTTTTTTAAACTAAGTGTGGTGACTCTATGTACAATGTCTTAGAAATACTAGCAGGAATAAAAGGAAGGAAGGTGGGGAGGAAGAGAAGAAGGGGAAGGATGGAGACAGCAAGGGAGGAAGGAGAAGAAAAAAAAGGAAGGGAGACATCTGTGATGCCTGATATATATATATATACACACACACACACATAAATATAAATATAAATAATATATATATATTTATATATATATAAATAGACACACACACACACAAGTGAAGCTATGGATGCATTTAATCATTATTCTGTTTGTTTATTTTTGAACAAGGGTGAGAAAATGAAGACACTCTACTCAAAGGTTAATTTCAACGTGTAAATTTCAAGACTAGCCACTGCTCTTTTAGAGAGCCACTACTAAGCAGATGAAAATGCTGGTAATTTATTTCTTTATGAAACCTTCCTTTATAAACCTTACCCACGGTGATCATTTCATTTTCTGAATTCCTATTTCACTTAGGGCCTAACTTACATTACTTGGCATTCAGTTATATACTTTTTCTGGCAATTCTTGCTTTTTATTATTTCCCCATGTTTTAATGTTCTCTTTCCTACAATAACACATAGTCCTTGAGGACAGGGCCACCTCTTAGTATCTGACATCATGCCCAGCTCCTGGATATAAACCTAGGTCCCAAAAGATTTTTATGGAAGCCCCAGCCTTACTGCCCCTCTTGAATGTCCCATGGCACATTGTTCCTCCCATTGCTACCACAGGTATGACACTGGACTCTGTCTATCAGTGGTTTGGATACCAGTGTGCCTGTTCATGATGCTGTAAACACCTTAAGGGCAGAGTCAGTGCCTTATTCATCTCCTCAGTCCCCTCTGGGTTTTACAGTGCAAGCGACACATCATAGGTACTCGACATATATTGATTGGCTCAAATAGATTAAGGATGGAATTCTGATGTATTCCCAAGTCAGCTATGTATAAGCAGGGTTTTCTAAGGACCAAAGGGAGTCAGGAGATTCACCATCCCCTTTCATGGGATTCTTGAAACATTTTAATCACACATTTTAAAAGGCCACATAGTTTAGTAGAAAAAGCACAAATATTGGGGGTAGATAGCTCTAGCTGACATCAGCGTTGTCACCACTTTCTCTTTTAAGCTATTTTCATTTTCTTTTTTTTTAATATTTATTTATTTATTTTCAGAGAGAGTGTGGGGAGAGGGGCAGAGAGAGGGCGAAAGAAGGAAATCCAGACAGGCTCCGCAAGGTGGGCCTCGAACTCAAGAGCCATGAGATTATGTCCTGAGCCAAAGAGGGATGCTTAACCTAGTGAGCCATCCAGGTGTCCCTAACCTATTTTCATTTTCAAATGTTCACTTGAGCAGAAAGGTCCTTTCTTGATCTTTAAGTTTGTAATTACCCAAGCAACACATGAATTAAAATAATTACTAAAAAAACTTGGAAAAAATCATTCGACTTGTCCTTCCCCCAGCTCAGCTACCTCAAATACCCACTGTCAGCCATCTAGTGTGCTCGATTCTGGTTCTCTTTATCTGCATTTATATACATATGACTGTCTGTATAGATAGATGGAGAGATAGATCCACACTTACTCTTTTTTTGTATTTTTTGCATAAATAGGTCCATACTATTGCATACTGTTTTGTTACATTTTTCACTTAATTTCTTTCTCATTCAATATTTAATGTCAATTTATCTATAAATATGTATTTATATATAAAATATGATTGTCTCCTTATCAATCTTTATTTATTTATTTATATGGCTTATCTTGTGCCAAGACTTTGTGGCAATACCTTTGAGAAGGACATAAATCCTCTGGGCACCAGTTTAAACTGGAAATCTTACCTACTTCAAAGTGTTGGGGTGAAGATTAAATAAAATCATGCATGCATATCACCTAAATGATTGGTACCGAATAAAATGTAACAATTGTGGCCGTTATTGTCATTACCTTTGAAACACAGAAATTACACTGGGAAATTCCTAGCTTCTTGTCAGGGCCAATCCTCAGTGGGATTTTAGGAAATCCACAGTAGAACAAGAACTACAGTATCCTGAATGTCGTAATTCACTGTTTGCAGGAGAACTTCGTTCCCTCACTTATGAAATACAAGAAGTCCCCGGGATTCCATAGGAACTTGGATTTCCTCCTAGTGCCTCCGTTCCCGTAGGGTTATAGGAGTGTTAAGGGTGAGGAGCAATGTCTCCCTCCTAATTGCCTTCCAGGGAACCAGCAGTGTGAGTTCACCTTTTCATTAACCAGAGCCACATATACAAAGACCTCACAGCAGCAGCAGCCTGACATTAAATTGTGACAAAAACAATACCCACTGGCGACTCCAGAGTACAGCTGTTCTCCCTTCCACGTCTGCCTTCCTGTTACAAGAAGGTGTGCATTGCATGCCTATCAACCCTGTATTTAAGAGGGCACCTCAATACATACATTTTAAATCAGACCTGAATTGCTGATCAAAACTGTTTGAAGTTTTCCAGATGCAAGTACATTTATCTACAGCACTTCTGAAGATAAGGGGGAGAAAAGCCCAAAGCTTGTCAAAGTTAATTAGATTCATACAAAAAGCTTAACAGTCCTATGCAATGTTTTTACTCTATTACATATAAACGTACAATAATTCCATGAACACTGGGTTTAATTGCTCATAATATTTTAATTAAGGTTATGCTTTGTATAAATATCAACTCATCATTGACTGTGACTACAGTCCTATTTAAATGATGAAGTCAATTTGACAGTACATTCATGAAAAAGAGAGCCTTTTAAGAGTTTTCTCTTATGTGGTCTAGAATACTAATGGAGGTTAATTGTCAAAACAAGCCTAGCAAGACTTCAGAATCATCTTCACATTTTAGTGATAGAACAACATAACCACATTTTTATGTGACCTGCTGACCTAATACCATGCATAACATAATGGATATTGTAAGTCTCCACGTATGCTTCTTGAGAATCAGAGAGCTTCTTTTTAATATTTACATTTTGTGGCTGCCCTTTAAATAGACACCCTTTAACTACTGTATTTGCGATTCAGATGATCAGATAATTAGATGTAAGATTAGATGCGCCAGAAGAGATGGCTGCCTCAATTAATCTTACAGTCTGTGCCTCTGCAAATCACTACTTGGTGTGTAACAGAAAATATCAAATTAAGTTTTCAGAGGCAGGGAAATCTCAAGTCTGCAGTCATTTTAATTCCATCTGAGGGAAGGATATAATTTATTACTGTATTCAGAATTCATGTTCTCTTTTTCCAAAACACCAATTTTAATTAGAGAACAGAGACCCGAAAGAGTAGAAATAGGGGGAAAAAAACGCCTTCTGGTGTCCACAGGGATCACTATCTACTCCTTCTCTAAGCAATACCTGTCTCAAGTCTGTGGCTGCCATAAGTGAATACCAAAAGATTAGAGACAGTGAGCCTTTTCCTATCAAGTGGCCCTCACCAGCCTTCGAAAGAGCAGTGAGGCATCTCCCATCTGGCAAACACCCCAATTGCTTTTCTTCCCTTTGCTACTGGTTTTCATATTCAAATTTCACAAACCACTGTGTCTTCCAAAATGATTTAGTAGTTTGTCTCATCAAATACAAGAAGATGCAAGAAAATCTTATTGCCAACTTTATGTACTTTTTATAAATAGAATAGAATTTTTAACAGAATAGAAAGAGGACATAAAAATAGTCCTAGAAACTAGAAAACAGATGGCAACAAAAGATACCGGTATTTATCCATGGAGCCTATTAAGAGGGAAGTGCAAAATAACCAGCCCATTTTGGGTTCTTTAAAGAGTTTTGAATAAAGTAAATTCCTACAGCTTCTACTGAAATCACAGGACTTTTAACAATAGAGGGTGGTTGGGTGGCATTTAAGTATCTAAGTTCATAACTCCCAGACGGGAAATCCAATGCTTAAGTCCTATGTTAAGACATTACCATGACAAACCTGACGCTAAAGTCATTTGAAGGTTTCACTTCATCTGCCCATGCCATATTTGAAAGTTGGGGCTAAGTTAATTTAAAAAGTCACTCCATTCATTCAACAAATATTTGTGAAATACAGGAAAGCTTTCAAAAAGAAGCATCTGCAAAGTAATTCCTAGGGGAAAGAAATCTCCATAAATAACAAGAGGGCAGGAATAGCTTGTCATAAACTTATTTAATATTCCTCTGATCTCTGAATATGAGGGTGACAACACATGGGGACATGCTAACATCTTCAAGGATACCTGAAAGAGAAATCTGTTAATAGCAAACCGGAGCCAGAACTGATGAGCTTGACCCCATTTATTACCTGATGCACAACTAAAATAGAGCACACTCTGTGTATTTGTTTCTAAGTTTAACTCCTGCAGCACAGAGATCCCAGCCCATCATTTTTCTCTTTTGTGTTCACACAGTAGTTATATTATCTTTAACTGTGTGCTAATTATTTGCTAAGTGTGGATAGATCCCATTCCCCAAACTAGATGGTGAGCATCTAAAGGGCAGGGGAATGTCTTCTACAGGCTTTTCTCCTTCATTACCCCACGCGACACACAGCCAAGCACAAAGCAGAGGCCGTGTGTGAGGGATGGAAGAAGAATGGGAAGGAAGAAAGAAAAGCAGCCAGAAGACGAGTGAGCTTTGGTTCCAAACTTATCAGCATCCTTTCCTTCTCTCTAGTTTTTGCCAACAGCCTCAATATTCTACCAATCATCCTACAGTCTGGTTCTCTCTGACTTCTCCCTTCTCACCTCCCCAGGTCTCTATCCTCAGTCTCTTACCTAACACAAGCACTCAGCTAATGCAGCATCTGCCCACCTGGCCTTCTTGTTTTAACTCTTCCCTCATGGTTATCACCTACTCTACTGGTGCTCCCACCTCCTCAAACGTCTTTGGTGGCTTTCAGAAAACCCCACACATTACACATATAGTTTAGGTACTACCACCAGCTATTCTCGGTGCCTAGGGAGCCCTTGTCCATCTGCCTACACATCTCCATCTTGTTCCATCTCCCCTTCAAGGCCCAGCCCAAAGGCCATGCCTCCAAAAAAGGCTTGTATGTTCTCATGTTGCCCAAACTCATTTCTGTCAGCTCTCTGCCTTTGTAGAAATGCCCTGTGCCTCTCGGGTGTCCCTTTTGGTATCTTTTACTGTTAAATCTCCCTAAGCATATTGCAAGTTCCTTGTAAAAAAAAAAAAAAAAAGGCCACCACATCTCATTAAACTTTGTACCCCATGCCTTTTCCATAGTAGTTGCTAAGTAAACATTTGTTTAATTATGCCCATGAACCCTCAGAACCTTATACCACCCTCAGCACCTACAATCTTAGTGATGATGCAGGAACCACAATTTAAGAATGGCTTCTAGGACACAATCCTTCTGTCTCAAAGCACATAAACATCTCAGCCAATGAAGAAGTTATCCCTATTTAAAATTCTACTAAGATAGTAAGTCCAAGTATTTTAATATAAGAGATATTTACATGTTACACATATTTTCCAGCCACCAAACCAAAACATTTCTACAAACACAGAACTCCTTTCACTAAACACGGCAAATTAACATGTTAATTCCTCTCCTTTCTTCTTTGTCCATTTTCCAGTGTTTTGCTGGTGTAGACAGTTCCTTCAGTGCCTTCTTTACACTTTGAGTGCATTAGCACCTCCACTCTTCAGCTGCCCCAAGATGATTTTTTTTTTTTTTTTTTTTTTTTTGCCTGGGAGTGATTTTTTCCTGTCCTTCCTCCTTTCTAACAAGACCTGCTAATTCTTTATAGCCACGGCTTGTCAACTTCTTTCACATAACCTTTGCCGACAGCTCTCTGAAGACACGTACTGCAATACAGGCAGGTATGCCTTCATCTCTTCCACCCCACTTTTAGGCTTGCACTATCTCTTCCGTAACTCTTTCTATACCCGAATATAATTCATTAGATCAAAACTAAATTACTCACACTGCAGTTTAAGGACATTTTTCCCTCCTTTCCTAATCTTAGTGTACGTGGGGCACAGTAATTTTCCTCTGTATAATTAGGGGGGAATAAACCTTCAGAGTGTGTCCCGAGAAACTCTTTTGATATTATTTTGTTTTTCTCTTGGACAATATGCCTTTTATATTATTTATCCAGTAGAAATCCGCAGTACGTCAAATTTGCTCTGCCAATGACATCCTATTTCTTTTATCGTGTCTGCACAGTTATCTTGTCTGAGCTGATGGCTCCTGTTTTGAGAGTCCATGAAGGATTGAAAGATTCAGCATTAAGCTTGGTGAATTGTGGTTGTTAATCCAACGTCCACACACCATGGTAGTGTGGCCAACTCCCCCTAAGATACGCGTGATTTTAATGGAGAAATTCAAAAGAGCTTATTAGCTTAGAGGATTTACATGTATTAGTAGCACACTTGAAGTGTCCGATTAATATTGTGTTCTTATATAATATACCAGCTGAACCCTAATAAAGAGTTCACTCACCTGAGTCTAGAGGTTCTGTCCTACACAACCCTGGACACTATATAGGCCTCGTGAAATGTACACATGAGATGGAGACAAGTTTAGAGGATGCACTCACAGAAGTCCCTGAAAAGCACTATGGAGGATCTATAACCACACCTAGAAGCTTTCTTGCTTTCTGAGCCTCAAACATGACATGGTTACACAAGGATCCTTTCAAAACAGGACTATTCCAACTCTCTTCCTTCAATTGGAGGAACGAGAAAAAGTTAGCTAGAACTGGAATTTTTCCCAGCAGATTACTTAGAATAGAGTGAGAAGAAACTTTGCTGACAACACCCATAAATTTAAAAGAACAAATAAATAGGGGTATGTGGTTGGCTCAGTTGGTTAAGCGTCTGACTTGATTTCAGCTCAGTTCATGGTCTCGCAGTTCCTGAGATCAAGCCCCGCGTCGGGGTCTGTGCTGACAGTACGGAATATGCTTGGGATTCTCTCTCTCCCTCTCTTTCTGCCCCTCTCTCACTCGTGCTCTCTCTCTCAAAATAAATAAATAAATAAACTTTTTAAAAAATTATTTAAAAAAATAATAATCCTTATCAGGCAGTTGAAGGTCTGCTTAGAGCTCCTGCAATCCATTAGAATGGAGTACATGTTTTTATTCACTTGCTGAATCTTGACCACAGTGGCCCCCTGAGGATGAGCTCCTGTAATTGTCCATCTTCTCAATAAAGAACAACGCCAGTTGGACAGACTGAAGCTACTGAAAAATAACCTGATTTATCTTCTGCAACTAAGCAAAGAAATCACTCTCCATCTTAATGTTGCTCGCATACATCACACTGCCCACCTACCTTGTTTGGAAGGTTCACGCAAGTTAGAAGCCCTGATATTCTCACCACCATGTCATATACTCCACCTGATTGGCACTTCAGTCTAAAGCATCAACTAAACACTTACTTAGAAGCCTAATTCCCCTTCTATTTTCAACCCACTTGGACATGTAAAAAACTTCTGCACATTTTGTATTTTCACAACCAACCCCAGACACACTGCTTGCCATTTTGTAAAAATACTAACAGATAAAAATAAAAGACTTTATGAATTCTCCAAAGTTAATAAAGCAAAGGTTATCTTAGTAAAGTAATTATTGTCTACTACTATGTGATAATTGCCACATAGCAATTTATGAGATATATCTGTCTGGGGGAAAGCATAGATGCACATATATACACACATATGCATGTATGCACACATACATTTCTTTTTTCCATTTTGGGTACTAGTGTTATAGATGTTACATGAAAAAAAAAAGTCAAGGGGTGCCAGTTAAGCATCAGACTTTTGATTTAGGCTCAGGTCATAATCTCTCACTTCATGGGATCAAGCCCTGCATCAGCTCTGAGCTGACAGTGTGGAGCCTGCTTGGGATTCTCTCTTCCTCCCTCTGGCCCTCCCTGCTTATGCATGCTCGGGCTGCCTCCCTCCCTCTCTCTCTCTCTCTGTTTCTCTCTCAAAATAAATAAATAAACATTAAAATATATACATATATATTTCAAGTCAACTTTTCAGGGAATCAAATATACTGCTGGTGGTATTTTAAGTTGCTATACTTTTAAAGAACAATTTTTTTCTTAATTTTAATCAACAATTTTTCCATCTCCCTAATGCCTCCCACACTAGGATTTCTGTATCGATTTATACCCAGACTTCGGGAGACTATACATGAAGTTTGCCCAGGAAGAGTCCCTTTCATTTTTGCTTGCTATACCGTCATTAAACACTTCCACACTCAAAGGTGTCCTGGTTTATATAATAAATTGATGACCCTATCCTAAATGAATTTGTAGGATTAGGGATATAAAAGTTCAAGGAGGGGTAAAGTACTCTCCAAAATATGACCGTCTTGGGGTACCTGGGTGACTCAGTTAGTTAAGTGTCCCACACTTGACTTGGGCTCAGTTCATGAACTCACAGTTCATGAATTCAAGCCCTGCACTGGGCTCTGTGCTGACAGTGAGGAGCCTGCTTGAGATTCTCTCTCTCCCTCTCTGCTCCTCCCCTGCGCTCGCTCTCTCTCTCTCTCTCTCTCTCTCAAAAATAAGCAAGCTTTAAAAAATAAAATAAAATGAGACCAGTCTTCTATCTAAAGATGTACTAAATCTCTATTCTAAGAATGGAGGAGGGATTGACAGACCTCATCTCTACTTACCTATATTCTGCCATGTCAGAACAGATTAAAGATTGCTTTTTATCGACTTTGAATTGTCTTGAACTCTAAGGACAGAAATGAGGTGTGACCTAAGGTGAATGATATTAATATGGATACCCAACTATTGATACTCCTGCAAAACTTGCATTTTTGTGCACTGGAAGAAAGAGGCTTATCAAAACATAATAAATACAGTTGACCCTTGAACAACATAGTCTTGGACTGCATAAGCACACTTATATGTAGATTTTTGTGACAAATACAGTATAGTACCATGCATGCATTTTCTCTTCCTTATGATTTTCTTTTCTCTAGCTTACTTTATCGTAAGAAAACACCATATAATACATATAACTTAAAAAAAATATGTGTGAATCAAATGTTTATGTTATCAACAAGGCTTCCAAGCAACAGTAGGCTATTTGTAGCAAAGTTTTTGGAAAATCAAAGTTATGCATGGATTTTTGACTGTGGGCAGGCGGGGAGGGGGAAGAGGTGCTCCTAACTCTTGCGTTGTTCAAGGTCAACTGTAATCTCTATTGGTGTAGAAAGCAGGGCTGTGTTTTAGCATCCTAAATTCTTAGTAAATAAATGGGTGAATTGGATACATTCTCCATTTCTATAGAAATTAGACAAATAATTATTTTCCTGTATGCTGTTATATTGTTTCATTTTCATTTACCTAGGCTGGTCTAAGAACCTAGAATCCTAGGTTGGTCTAGACACATATAATTTATTCTGTTTTCTAGCTAAAGTCAAAAGTAAGCAATTATGGATTAATATTAATTACTCTAAAACTAAAATCAGTATCTTTGAAAATTGTTTTTCAAAAGGCAATGGGAATTTATTTGCCCATTCTCATATCCCTTTCAGGTGGTATACTGTGCAACTAATTGATTTGGCTAGACTTTCAGAAAGAGCTCTTGTTAAAATAAATTAATCCTCGAGACTTTATTGTGGATTTTTTATTGCCATGATGAGTAATTAGACCAAAATAAGTATAGCCGTACAAAATGACAATAGTTTTTCAAAGTCTTAAGCAAAATAAGTTCTTTCACTGCTTGTCACATAGTCCTTTACAGAACCCCAGTGTAAAAACAAGTAAAGCTGAATCTCTCAAGTCTTTCTCTTCCTTCACTCCCTCATCTAACCAAGTGCTCCAAGCACCTCTAATGAACTCAGAGCTTCAAGACTTGGTATGGAAACATACTATAATTTTCCTCATAGGTACTTGACATTACTAGCTTCCTACATGACTTCAAAAGCATACTGGTCCTGCTAAAAAACGCCCAACTAAACATATTCCTGCTTCTGTCTCTTTTTGAAACAGAACATGCTATCCAGCTCCTCTCAAACTCTGGCTAAAAGAAGTGACTTTAAAGAACATTGTTGAAGGATATAACAGTCAATCTCTAAATTATGCTTTGGATCTAGTCAGACCACATGAAGTTTACGTATACAGACCAAATTAGCTTAGCTTTTCGTAATAGCGCCTTTACTGAACTGGCACTTACTAAATAACCTTTAGATTTTTTTTTTTCATAAAGTTGCTTTTAAAAAGAGCATTTGCTTCAAAAAATATCATTGAAGAAATTGCCTATTAAATCAGTGCTCATTATTTATGGTCTCATGTGATAAATCTCTTTTAAAAATCAGTACCAGGAAACATGTACTCCTGAGGAACCTACTTACTTTCTTCTTTTGGATAATAACAATGACACAACTGATCATGTCTCCTTTGTCATCTTGGCTGCCAAGAACCTCAGAGCTAAATCTGAAGTTCAGTGGTAACATATACGGTAGACCTTAGGTCTCATACTTGAGTTCTGTTTCTTCATAATACCAAGTTCTGCTTTTATATATATTTTATTTCTTTCGTTATAGGTATTCTAATTATAAACTCCTTCAAATTCCTGATGGAGTAATAATTGTTCATGAGCCATTAACTAACACTGTAACTGTATTAGTACAAATCTGTAAATCCAGCTAACAGTGTTACAATCAAGTCAATGCTGTCCACATTATCATTAGCTTTTGTTGCATGCTTTTGAAAACATTATTTACTTCTTGCCTGTCTTCAGAAATATCTCCAAGCTTTTAGAAAGATTACTAAAAATGGTTCTATCATAACATATGCACATTATCTCAGTAATCTGGAATGTAAAGATTCTAGGATTGAAAACCTCACTGGGGCTTTCTTACTACCCCCTGACATCTTGAGATTTAATTCCCTCTCAACTATTGTTCTACCCTTTGCCGTCTAAAGATCATTTTCCTCTTTTAATTTTAAGTCTAATCTAAGAACAATCATTTAGTACATCAGGCATCATCCTAAGTATCTCAGAGTATGTAATACCTCACTAAATTCTCATAACTAGTATTACCCATTCTTACAGATGAGAACACTACAGCCAAATGAAGTTAAGTAGCTTATCCAGGGTCACGTGGTACTAAGTGGCAAAGCCACAATCTGAACCCAAGTAGTCTAACTCCAGGGTCCCTGGAGTTATTATTCTATATCGCTCCTTCGAAAAAGTGTATAAAATAACAAGCTTGAATTCTGCTGCAAGAGATTAAGCAAAATATTAATAAGAAAGTTGTAATAGCATGACTTATATTTTGAAAGGATACCAGGAAAAGTTTTGAAAACAATTTTAACAGCTTCCGAAATAGGGCAGCATTTCATTTTCTTGAGCTATTTAAGTGTGAGGCTGCCTGAAGATAAGAATGGGGAGGACATTGTAAAAGTCTCTTCCTGCTCAGTCACTCTAATTTTTACAATATCGGGTAAAAGAGTTTTATGCAAATGATGGGCAATTCGCAGACCTCTGTTTCTTCAACTCTAGCCCTTTGTAATTGTTGAAAATAAGTAAGTATGGTTACCATAAGAGATTATAAAATATTACTATTCAGACACCATGTTGCACAAGAGCAAGGGTGGCAATATAGAGCAATAAAATGGAGGAGGGACATTTTCAAGAGATAAAATTCTTTTGAACATATTTTCTGCAACCAGGGAAAATACACCAGCACCCAAAGGAATATGGGAAACTTTACACTACATTTACGCACAAACACATTTTCTACTTCTTAATTTAAAAAAGGAAAGGACAGCATTAAAATGCGCATACAAATAAACAGGCCATTTATTTACTTCTACTAATTAACATCTCTTGAGATCTCCAGGGTCTCTTAACATCTCTAGGGCCTCTCTCAAAGGATGTTCTCATGGCAGGAGAACCAGTGATTCAAAAACTTGCTGAGTCCAGAGGGAGAAATGTCAGAAAAGAAAAGACACCCTAAAAACAAACATGTTAATTAAAAACATGAGATAAACACCAACATCTCCCACCTCTACCCACTATCCCTGGGAGGCCAGGGAAAA
Organism: Lynx canadensis; assembly: GCF_007474595.2. Classification (NCBI taxonomy): domain Eukaryota; kingdom Metazoa; phylum Chordata; class Mammalia; order Carnivora; family Felidae; genus Lynx; species Lynx canadensis. The sequence continues at coordinate 61,462,678 of NC_044311.2, read as the reverse complement.
TAGTGTTCCTGCTTTAAACTTTTTTTAAAGGGCCAAATTAGTTACAAATTCTCCAGAAACAGTTAACATTTGCTCCACACAGTCATTACTCCCAAAAAACACAACTCCTAAAATCAGAGCTAAAGAGCAGAAGTAGAAATTTCCAATTGCTCAGATTTAAAATGCATGACACTCAATGAGTGTCACACCCAAAGAAGCGTTGGAAGTTCCCTTGGCTATTTCCAGCAGTCTCAACCAAGAAGAAAAAACTAAGACAGTTGGGATATCCAAGAGTGAATGTCAAGGTTGGGAGAAGACCAGTCAGGAACAGGAGGGGGAGACTGGATGAAGCTGTGATTTGATTATGCACCAAACACAGTCTTAGTTAGAAATATGATTCTTGTTGACTGAAAACTAAAAGTGATGGGGTTTAGGACAACACATCACCCCCAAATACTGCACATTGATTTGAATATTTTAAGCTAAAAGAGTTTGAAAAAACAGCAGAAAGAGAAGGTCTCTCTGACCTTATCCCCCACCTTCCCTTCTCCCCAAAGCAACTTATAAGACCTTAATGTGGGAGGTGCCCTTCCTATACCCAGAAAAAAGGAGCATCTTTATCTCCTGGATGCAGGAAACCTAGAAGAATCTGCACACGTGGTCCTTATGAAGTTCCCCCCAATTTATTACATCTACCTTATATTCTTTGACCTATCATATCCTTCTACAAATGTCTACTCTTCATCAAACTTAGCTAAAAAACTCAGACTTAACCATTTCTTTGGAACTTCTCTTCCTTATGAAGGTGCCTGTATCACAAAAAAGTTATATTAAATAAACACGTGTGTTTTTCTCCTGGTTATCTTTGTCAGTCCAATTTTCAGACCCAGCCAAGGACCCTACGAGAGTAAAAAAAAAACCTTTTCCTCCCCTGAAAAAATATGGAGAAGGAGAAGAGAATAGGAAAAGAAGAGAAAGGAAAGGGAAAAATTAATGAACCGTAGAGGAAAGATGAAGGTGGAAAGAAAATAAAAATTGACCAAATTAACTCAAATAAACCATTTTTATGATACCACTCTGAATTTTTCCTTAATTTTCCTTATAATATATATGTGTGTATTTTTTTTAACATTTTTTTATTTATTTTTGAGAGACAGAGAGAGACAGAGCATGAGCATGGGAGGGGCAGAGAGAGGGAGAGATAGAATCTGAAGCAGGGTCCAGACTCTGAGCCATCAGCACAGAGCCCAATGCGGGGCTCAAACCCATGGAGCACGAGATCATGACCCGAGCTGAAGTCGGCCACTTAACAGACTGAGCCACCCAGGCGCCCCTATATATGTGTGTATTTTAACTGTAGAAGCACTATTACCATTTTAGCACAATGTCAAAGGCATGGTTTTGGAGGCAAACAACCCTGGGACCAGGTCTATTCCAACCCTGAATAGCTGTGTGAACTGAAGAAATTACTTAACTACACTGAACCTTGGTTTTCTCACCTGTAGCATGTTGATAATAAGAGTTTTCGGGGCGCCTGGGTGGCTCAGTCGGTTAAGCGTCCGACTTCAGCTCGGGTCACAATCTCGCGGTCCCTGAGTTCGAGCCCCGCGTCGGGCTCTGGGCTGATGGCTCAGAGCCTGGAGCCTGCTTCAGATTCTGTGTCTCCCTCTCTCTCTGCCCCTCCCCCGTTCATGCTCTGTCTCTCTCTGTCTCAAAAATAAACGTTAAAAAAAAAATTTAAAAAAAAGTTTTCAAATGATTACTATTCCTCCACAAATCTATTTTCAATGTATATTTACAATAAAAATATAAGGGTAAGTTATCTACAATTCTAGCTGCATAACATAATTTTCACCTTGCACCATATCCAAGCAGTTTCCATGTTGCTAAGACTTCATAACTGTCAATACCTGCAAAAATTCTGTCTAGTGGATGCATCACGTTCCTGTACTGCTGTTTTCAGTTTCTCCTTTTTGTAAATAAGGCAGTTATGAATATCATCCTGCTGAGGGTGTTTCTTCATATTTTGCACGATTCCTTCCCATGAGAAGAGCTTTCCAGTAAAGGAGTGCCAACTCCCTAAAGGGCATGAACATTGCTCTTGTCTTTTAACAACCAGAAGCAGAAATCTAGATCTGCCCTCACCAGTCAAGTGTGTGATTAATCCACTATTACTAATTACCATGATCTGTAACCAATGTTTCAGGTTATGTGATTTTTGTCATCTTTACAGAGGCTCTTGTGCTCTTCAAAGATTCTCTTGAGTGAATTCCGGATTCTAGATCAATAGTTAATTCATGAACCTTCCCAGCATTCTCACCCTTGCTTCCCAGGTAAACACACTTGCACATACACAGTATGGATGGAGTTTCTCTAGAGAGCGATTTTCAGCCCCTATCTGCAATCACTAGGCTGTCCAATCAATATGAAGTGAAAAATTGCAGCCCAGTATATTCAGCCAAAATTCAACTATGAGATGTTTGTCCATGGCAGCTTGTATATTATTTAATCGAGACCTTTATGACAACTTTTTCCATTGTGGTTGGTGATAAATGGAATCAATCAGGAGATGTACACCGATCGATCATCTAACTACTTCGAATTGTCTGTAAACTTTGTTGAAGTGCAAAGAAAAATAAGAACCATAATCAATACAATTGGTAATGCTGGAGGGAAATCAGACTTGGATGTTTTAAGTATGCAGGTGTGAAACATGACTTCCTGTCTATTCTTCACTGTCCCTGCTGGCCTGCTGTATTAACTTTGTCAAAAGTTCACCTGATATCTTTTAAAGAAACTATCATTTTTCACGTTAATATCTCCTACTTCATATTACTAATATTTATCTGCAAAGATCACATCTATTTGCTGTCATCTACAAATCTCATCTATGAATCTCATATTAATAGCTTCTGGGGCAAATAACATTAGGACTGTGTTACTCAGGATTTAACCACAAACCTTTGAAAGGTCATGATATGCAAGACAGAACTCATAAATAAATAAATAAATAAATAAATAAATAAATAAATAAATAAATAAAACCATTTTCTAAATCCATAAAATAGTTGTTCCCATCTGGATTTTGCATGAGATTATCTCTTCTATAGCACTTCAAGTTACTCAATGAGATAGAGAGTCTATTTTATAGATGAAAGAAGAATAAAACACAAAATGTGGTTTAACATACTTTAGAATATTATTAAATCATACCTCAAAGCATTTAGGAATAGGGGGAAAAAAGACATGAAAAAAACAATATGCAACTATTTTTGCAGATTCCATGAATGGAGAACATAAGTCAGGGTCATACATACTCTTAATGACACGAAAGTCCAATATTCCGGAAAGAGCATGGTATACCAGAAAATTTAACTGTATAACATGATCAAGTTCACTATTATCCTAACCTCTCCGAAGATTCCTCATCTGTAAAATGGGATGATACCTCCCTACTTCACTGAGTTTTTGTGATAATTGATGTTTGTGAAAGCACTTGGTCAATTATAATCTATGGATTCTAACTGTGAATCATATTTCTTTGACTTTCTTCACATATCATCATTTTCACTTCAAGAATCAATTTGTCCTATATCTTCTTACTGTCCAATTCTTCATGGATGCATCACAAATATCACACAATTTTTCTTTTCCCCAACTCCTGCAATGTTAGCTGGAGATTTAAAAGAGACCAGTTTCATTCATGCAGAGAGTATTTTCTTTCTATAGATTTATAGGTTGAATTGTGGATTTGATTTCAATGGATTTTTTTCCTCAAACATTTTCAGAAACACCGGGCACAGGAATATAATCAAGGCAAAAACACCTTAAGGTATTACCCCATCTGATAAAGGAGTATTTAGTAAACTTACATTTATCCAAACATCCTAACTTATACAGTCTCTTCCTTCCTAAAGATTAAAGGCCTTTAAGCATAAGTCACCTAAAATCACCATTGTCATCTGTATCCAGGACTTTCAGGAAAGAAGCAAACAGGCATTTGTACAGAAATCAACACACCTCTCCATAAAAAGGCAAATTGGCATCTATTGTAGCTGGGACTTTAGAACCAGACTGAGCCAGTCTGGACATTCTAACTTGCAGGTTGTAGGACCTTGAAAATTTTATGTTACTTCATTGAAGCTGAGTTTCCTCATTAGAAAACCAAGAGTAATCGTGAAGGAACAGCAAGATGGCTGGCAAATCATGGATTCTGGCTAAACATCTGTACCTTTCTCCCAAGGCCACCTGAGCTCACCTCCACTAAAGCACTTACACCATATACCGTAATCACCTGACTCCTTCTTCGACTGCAAGCTCCCTGTGGACAGTGCCTGCTTCTTCTTCATCTTTGTATTCTAGTGCCTGGTGTGAAATGCCACTGTTTGATTGATATGTCATCAAAACTTGTATACAAATGGAATGGCTATTTGCAAAAGAAACAGATACCATCGTGGGGAATATGCAAAGCAATATAGGAATATAATTAATGTTAATATAGCAACATGAAATTCATTTATTCATTCAACAATTTATTCAACAACAGTATTTATTAGCAACTACTGCCTGCTAGATGTTTTTCCAAATGCTGGGGATACAGCAGTAAACAAAACAGTAAAAATATCCTGCCGCCAACGGTTCCGTCCTAATGCAGGAAATGGACAACAAATACAAGACATACGCAAAATACGTAGTATATGAGATCATTGTAAGTGCTGTGGAAAACACGAAATAAGGAAAGGGGAGAGGAAAGGTCAAGATTTTAGGAAACTATACTGAGAAGGTGACACTCGAGCAAAGACCTAATGAGGGAGTAAGCAGCGTATGTGTTTAGGAGAAAAGCGTTCTAGGCAGAAAGAACACATTTCAAAACCCTGAGGCAGAATTCCTTGCAAGTGTGCCTAGAGAGGAGTTCAGAGACATTGGCTGTGGGGAGCGGGTGGGTGCTTGATCACATAAAGCCTTATGGTCACAGTGAAAACACTGGCTTTCACTCTCAGTGAGGTGGGAGCTAACGGAAGGTTTTGAATAGAGAACTAACATCATCTAACTTATATTTTAACAGCATCACTCCAGGGACAGGGTGGAGAAAAAGGGCAAGGATATAAATAGGGAGGCCAGTTGAGAGGCTATATTTATAACCCAGATAGGATAGGATAATGGTTCGGACCAGGGTAACCACAGTGAAGGTGGCAAGTAGTGGTCAAAATCTAGATACATTCGGAAGGTAGAGCTCACAGGTTCGGCTATAACATGCAAACTAGACAGGAGTCAAAGACTGATACCTAAGCATTTTGAAAGACAAAGAATGGGCTTAATGAAAAATGAGTTACACAGGGTTCTGACATTAAAATGCAGGTGGCAGCTTCTGAGGAATAAAGAATAATCACTGGCTAGGATCTAAATGGGCAAAACACAGCAATCACTATAGAGAAATAACCTTTTGCCCACAGCTTAAAAAAAAAACAAAAAGGTATAAAATGGAGGGTACATTCAGTAGCATGTGGTATCCCCACCCCTGGCTAAGACAGGATGTAAGAAGATACTCATACACAGATGAGGAACAGCATCAAGGGTGTTGGAAGGGGCAATACAGGAGTCAGGGTGTGAAGGGGACATGTGAAAGGGAGGAATGATCCCAACCAATCAAGAAATGGAAACCCAGAGTTCCCTATGGTTGCTGGACATGATGCCTGCTAGTAGTAAGGGCAGGAAGAAATGATAAACAAATGCAAAATATCCTCATCCTTGGAAAGAGGGCCAATGACTGGACTTTGGAAGCAAAAAGAGTCTTACATTGTTTTCTTTTTCTTTTAACGTTTATTTGTTTATTTTTTGAGAGAGCGAGCACGTGAACGTGCACGTGCACACACATAGGGGAGGGGCAGAGAGAGACAGTATCTGAAGCAGGCTCCAAGCTCTGAGCTGTCAGCACAGAGCCCGACATGGGGCTCAAACTCATGAACTGTGAGATCATGACCTGAGCTGAAGTCGGGCACTCAAGGCGCCCCTTGGGAGAATCTCAGGGAAGCTGGTATCCACATCTACCCTGCCCCCCCAACAATCCCAAGCCCCAGCATACAACATTCCAGAGTGGGGGGTGGAAAGTAAAATTGTATGTAATTGAATCTTCAAAAGTCTCCATAAAGTGACATATGTGTATGTATGAGCAATACATCTCTCTATTTGTATATAGAGAGAAAGAGCAAAAGCAAGAGGGAGAGAAACGGGGAGAGAACCTACTTATTCCACAGCCACAGAAATACAGTGAACTTCTCATTAAAAGAGGGGAAAAAGGAAACTTTGAAAAAAGCTATAATCACATGAAAGTAACCTCCCTCTTCCTCAGCATTTTAGTTGCTTTGTGTCTAGGGGAATGAGATAGCAAAGACATGCTATAAATGTGAATGAATGAGTGAATGAGATGTTACATCACACACTCCACAATTCAACTAACAAAGGTATGTATTTCCCTTTATTTAATAACAGTAGATGAAAAAGATATATTCCTTCCTCCTCCAAATGCAAGAAACACACACACACACACACACACACACACACACACACACACCGGTGTTGTAGTCTCCAGGGCCTAAAATATACTAATTTTCAAAATTTGATAATCCAGTTCCCATAGCAACCATAAATCAGTCTTTTGAAGGACGCATAGGAAGGATATTCTGGCTGGAAACAACATTCTTTGACCACTGAGAAAAATGAAACCAAAGCCAAATTATAGCAACCCAAGATAGGATTGTTTTAAAGGTCCCAAGTTTCTTCTCTTTGACAGTATTAATGCTAAAGTAGGCACGACATCCGCATGCTAAGGAACCCTTGAATTCCAAGGGGAGAGCGGAAAGCCGAGAGGCGCCGCCTGGCCGGCCGCCCAGAGCCTCCCCGCGGCGCCGGTGATTGCCTATCGATCTGAGCTGCGCCCAGCCTCCTGTCCGCACCCGGCAGGTCAGCAGTGAACTTGTACCAGGCTTTGGCTGTGCTCTTTTGGGCAACCCAATTTCCTCACATACGCAGCGCGATGCATTGTCACTATACCTCTCATCTCTTTCAGAATTCAAACGTGTGTCAACAGAACTAAATTTCCACACACTCCCCTTCAAATTATTGCTGGAAAACCTTCACATAAGATTCGAGTCTCCCCTGATTTGCTTGGGAGCTACTCTACAAAAGAATGTCTCTTACTATGTTACCTTAAGCAGAATATTGGACACTTCAAGCATCTGTTAGTATTCACAAACTGGCAATAAGAATGAAATAGACTACATCAACTCTAAAGTTGCTAAGAAAACAGCATCTTTGACTTACCAGGTATGCTTTGGCCAGCCACAAACAACACTTCGGAGTTCTTTATTGTTAGGCCTGGAATGTACCCAATTAAATGGATTGAAAAGAGCACTTACCCAAGGAAGCTTAGTGTTCAATCTTCTTTTTCCAAACACTCCCTTCTAACATTCCTCAGCACAAATTCATTGAGTTCTCTCTCACTTGTGCTGTGTACCTTTTACATCCCTTCATTGACTTCCCAGCTCCTGTCCTCTAAAATTTCTCCCTTTGGGGGTGGGTGCCTTGCTGACTGGGTCAGTGGAGCATGTAACTCTCTATTTCAGGGTTGTGGGTTCCAGTCCCATGTTGTGTGTAGAGATTTCTTAAAAAGGTAAAAATGAATGAATGAATGAATGAATGAAATTCTCCCTTTGTAAATTCAGTTTAGTTTCATCATTTCATGATGATCCTTCTCAAATGAGCACCCTTCCAGGAACTTCCAAGCCCAGCATCCATTCTGTAGCAAACAGGTTTCTTCTTCCAGCCACTCCTTTCTCCATTCCTGTTACCGGGGCGGTGGTCTCATCAACAGGTAACTTCCCAAAGGGCCACGCTGATTCTAGTTTCTTTTCTGCCCTCCTGGTGCAGTGAACTAATCCCTCCTGTCCTATTTTCATCTCCACTTCTGAGAACAGCAGCCCAGAGAGGCATCCTTCTATCCACTCTGGCCTCAATGAGGAGATGGGGGATCAGAGTCATTACTATCCACTCTCACTTACCTACCTAGCTGGAGGGACAGCACTGTCCGCATTGCAGCCTAACCCAACTTCTTTCAGGTCCTGGAAAGCACCACAGTCTTTCATAACTCCACAGCCTCCACAGTAGATGCTGTATCCTCTACTTAGAAAACTCTTCTGCCCCTGTTCCCTGCACCTGGCTACTGCCAACGTGACTTCCCCCGATGTATCTTGCCATCACTTCCCCCCAGGAAGATGCCCTGACCTCTCTGCACAGAGCTATGGACCTCTACTCTCCCTATGGAAGAATAATTGCTGGTTTAGTTGCTGGTCTTCCTCACTGAAATCCAAGTTCTTTTGGGCAGGCACCTTTCCTCTCCTGACCCCATTGTAATTCCAGCCCATAGCGTATTGTCTGGCACACAGGTGTTCAAGGAATATTTTTGAATGAATGAATGACACAAACATTTTTTTTGTTATCTACCTCCATGTTCTTTCCAATACAATGTTCCATGTTTGAAAAAGAAAGTATTCAAATAAGAGGTGTTATCAGTGGTCACATAGGGAATAGCTTGGTCAGCATGACTGCAGGATAGTCAACTTTGTAGGGGGTTTCCCTCACTCAGGAGGCTCCCTGACTGTCATCTGACCTGCCAAAGAAACTGAAAGGACCTCATATACTTCAGGCCAACACCATGCCCCGCCTCTCACGCAGGCGTCCTACCATCCTAACCCAGTCCAATACTACAAGGAGGCAGAGTCCCTCCGAATGCCTTCCTTCATATTCAGCCAGAACACAAGGATGGAAGAGTCATGGCCATCTCCCTTCATACACAGCCTCAGACTGTAGTTCCTTGAGATGTCACTCAGCTCCTGGCTCGGTGCCAGACACAGGATCTATGCAGGGAAATCTCATGAATAAATGAGGAACTCTTTTTTTTTTAAGTTTATTTAATTTTTTAATTTATTTTGAGAGAGAGACAGAGAGAGTGAGCGGGGGAGGGGCAGAGAGAAAGGGAGAGAGAGAATCCCAAGCAGGATTTTTGATCGATCCCACCAACCGTGAGATTATGACCTGACCCGAAATCAAGAGTTGGACATTTATCTGACTGAGTCATCCAAGTGCCCAAAGGGCTCTTTTCAGTGCTTAGTTGTCTGCCCTGTACTAGCTCTTGCCTCACTCATATAAAATGCTTCAGATTCATACAACACCCACAAACAACACCCCCTAATTTCAATCAAGCCTCTTTGAAAAAGTAGTCTCCACCTACTCACTCCACTCTCACCTTCAGACCACTGGATAAGGATCTGAGGCCTGATCCCACCAAGGCCACCAGCAAACTCTTGTAACAAAAAAACAAAGGACACTTCCTAGAGCTTACTTGGTTTGTCCTTCCTAGAACGTTTCATGCAACTCACTTTCCTTCTGGCCCACTTTAATTCTTTGACTCTTCTCATAGATTTCTCCTCTATCCTTTTGACAACACCTATTCTGTATTCTTCACTGAAAAAAGGGGGGGGTGGGGTTTGACCAAATTTCCTTTAATCATTATAGTATTATAGTAAAGCTAAATCCCCTGAATTTTTACTATGATCCAGTCCTATTATATACACTTTCACATATTAACTCATTTTATGGTTCACAACTAGCCTATGACTCAAATACATATCATCTCCATATTATGGGTGAGAAAATTGAGGACGGAAATAAGTAACTTGCCTCAGTAACTGGTAGAACTAGGATTTGACCCCTGGCAGCAGAGCCCATACACTTAACTTCTATTCTATGCTCATCCTTTAAATGATGGTGGTCCAGAAGGAGCCCTCTGAATCCACAAATATTACCTGAGTGATCCTACCCTTCCCTGGTTTCATACCCGTATTCCCAGACAACCCCAATCTATTGTTCTAGTTTACGGCTCAAAATCTCTCAGCTCAAGATCCACACAATCCAACTGTCTGCTGAATACATCCAAACAAACTCATCCTCTTTGACTTACCCAATCAATGGCTTGATTCAGAGCCTTCTTTACTTGTAGAAGACACCACCATGCACACAGTGCAGCCCAGAGATAAAGATGTCACCCTTTGCCCCACCCACTGCCTTGCCTCCCACATGTACTGGTCAGCAAGTTCACCAGTTCAACTCCTTCCTTTCCAACACCTCAGTTCAGATCCTGATCGTTCCTTATCACACTTACAGCCTCTTCACACAGCTGCTGGAGCGATTTCCTAAAACCACAGCTGTTCTCCCTACGTCTCCACTGATGATATTTTCAATGACTCCTCATTCCTTCAGGGTAAAATGCTAACTCCTCAGCATAGCACACAGTGCCTCCCTGATAGGTCATGGCTACTTCTCAAGCCTTGTTCTACCTTATGTCCTAGCTTCTGGTCCCCAGGCCTGTATACATGTGGTCACTCGTGTTGAAACACAGTCAATCACCCTTCTTCCCCGTCACTCACCTATCATCTTTGGTTCATTCTAATCTGCTTCCCCACGCAGGCAACTATACCCAAAAGAGCCCCCTAAGCTCACTTCTCCCCTGTTACCCACCATACTGAATTATAACTACCTTTTGATTGTTTTTCTTTTTTAATCATTAGACTGGACTTTTCTGAGAACAGAGGGCACATCTTATACCTCTTTGCATTAAATAAGCATCTAACACAGGACTCATACAAAGTAGGTGTTCAATAAATCTTTGTCAGATGAAACTGCAAATGGAAACACAAGCTTTTAGAAGCTGGTTCTGCCCCTCCTTCTGAATTAAGTAGGCATATGGATACAAAGCTAACTGCACTTCAAGTGAAAGAAGCAGATGGCTTCAAAGCACATCAACTCCAGCCAGGGAATGTATACTCTTCCTTTCAAAACATCCTTAAATTAACACTTTCATTATTGATCCCTTCTTCTTTATAAGAATGAAAGAAAGAAAGAAAGAAAGAAAGAAAGAAAGAAAGAAAGAAAGAAAGGAGAAACTTTAACACGTTTAATCTAAATAGGGGAAAATAATGACACTCTATGGGATGAAGATAACAAAAGTACAGTAGGGCCTCCCTGATATAAGCATCAAGAAAGAAACTGATTCACATAAAATAAGTTTCTTTATTAATATGTGTCTTTCCTTAAAGCATCAAATAAATGTATTTTTTTTTCCTTTCTGGAAGAAAATCATTCTCAAATATATGCTTCTCTACTTTTATAATCAAAGAATATATAAAAATATGCTCATAGCATAGTAGGGAAAGTCAATTTTTAAAAGTAAGCACGGGGGGCGCCTGGGTGGCTCAGTCGGTTGAGCGTCCGACTTCAGCTCAGGTCACGATCTTGCGGTCTGTGAGTTCGAGCCCCGCCTCGGGCTCTGGGCTGATGGCTCAGAGCCTGGAGCCTGCTTCTGATTCTGTGTCTCCCTCTCTCTCTGCCCCTCCCCCGTTCATGCTCTGTCTCTCTCTGTCTCAAAAATAAATAAATGCTAAAAAAAAAAAAGTAAAAAAAAAAAGTAAGCACGGTCCCATGTTGTTAAAACATAAACATACGTATTCACATTTATATTGACATTTGTATTTATATTATGTAGCTCTTCCAAAATGTTAATAGTGGATATCTCTGGTTGTGAAATTGCAACAGATTTTTATTTTGTTATCTCATCTGTATATTCTAATATTTTCACAATGAAGTGTGTAAGTTATATGATAAAAATAGAAATTCATAAAAAAATTAGTACTATGCTGAATTTAAGATTTTATTGACAAGATAAATCATCACACTCAAGTTCCATATTTACCCATCGGTATGCTTGAAAGCTAATAAAGTAAACAAATGCCTCAGCAAACCAATCCAAAATATAATGCTTTCAGAGTTCTCAAGAATATAGCCTAGATTTTTCAGCCCTTCTCAGTCTACAACCATATCTGCTTTTTTGCTATCAATTCCTGCTTCTAGAAGTCCCCTTTACCTCTTTTGAAATATGTTATTTGCAAATTTTCTAAAGTCATTTGCAAAGTAGAGTGATTCTTTCTTGAGACCCTGAAGTGTAAAGTCTGCTTTTTTTGAACACAGACTTTGTGACATCCGTTGGCACTTTTTATTTACTATGATAGTTAAGAGTATGTTAGGGCTTTGCAATTTAGTTCAGCTTCTAGCTTGACAGCAACTAGCTATGTGACCCTGGACAAACTATTCAACTTTTCTGAGCCCCAGTTTCCTCATCTGTAATTAGGGAGAACAATAACTGTATATGTTTATTATGAATACAAAATAAGACAAGGAAGAAAAGTGCTCCGCAGAGAGCTGAAAACAAAGGCAAGTACCCAGTAAGTGTTAGGTATATTATTTATGTTACTATTATTGTTCACTCCTGATTCTCAATTATTTTCCAGGTATACAGGCTTCCAGATACTTGAGTTCTAGAGAAGCAAAATATTTCTGTATGTAAGCAACTGGTTACAGAAGTGGGTCACCTGAAGGCCAAATCAGGTTAATCTCGTCCTTAGGAGTAGGAAAAAAAAAAAAAAAAGTGATAAACTTGTTGAAGTAGTTAGCAAGTTATAGCACACCTAATGTCCAGTAAATTAAACATAAGACTGTAACTCTGAATTACTAACTGTAGGTCTGAAGAAGCCATGTTTATGGCGACTTGTTCCTCAATATGCTTATGTCAGTTACTCTGGAGCGAGGCTATAAGATTGGAGCTCATGTTGAAAAGGCTAACTCTCCCCCGGTGCTGCGGGGTGCTTTGAGAGCCTTTAAACAAAGGAAGTTGCCTTCATATACATTTTTGACCATCACCGGGATAAATAATAGCGACCAGATACAGAGTACACGATGACATACCTTTACCAAAATACAAGTGAGCCATGAAAGTTCTTATCAGAAAGAAAGTTTGGTGGCACTGGTGGCCTCAACAGCGGTCTTACAAACTTGTTGTCAAGTAGCTCCGGTCAGTAATATATTACAGGTCGGAGAACTATTTCCAAAGCAAATAAATTTTTTAAGTATTTTTCTAAGAAAAGAGTAATAGATGTTCTTTATAGAGAAGTTGGCAAAAACTGAGAACTGGGGATGAGAGAATAAAAATTATCCATAATTCACCACTAACAGATAAACGCTATTAAAACATTTTGATGCATTTTCCCCCTTTTGTGCTTATTATCTTTATATTTATACATTTATATATAAAATCATGCTGTTATAGGCATTTGTATCCTGCTTCTTTTTTGACTTATTATAATATAAGCATTTTATAGAGCATTAAAATTCTTTGTAAACATCGTTTTTAATAGCTGCATAAATGTTCCATTGTAAGGATATACCATAATTTACCTAACTGCTTCCTCATTGTTGGACATTTAGGCTGTTTCCTTTTTTTTTTTTTTTTTTTTTTTTTTTTTTTTTTTTGCTAACACACAGAAATTTTAAAGATGGTTTTCAAGAGAAAACAAATTTTATTTCGTAGGTAAATGAAGTACACAATGAAACAGACAGTGATGATAGGTTAGTGTAATAGATTCACTGCTAGCCTCAGGTTCAATCAGAATAGGCATTTATCTTTCCTTCAAGCAATAATTCATTTTAATTCAGACTTTCCATTCCTAGCTGCTTCCTCACAAATATGTTTTCCATCTCACACAATTGCAAAGACTCAGCCATAAAGCTCACTTTTTGACAGGTGGCATTTAATTTGTCTGTAGGTCAAAAGCCCTACTATCTCTTGTTGCCATACTGAACAGAGGCAGGAAGCCTCACTTACAATCCTGCCCATGTGTAACCCTCCTTCTTTGTGAGAATATTTGCCTCTTCTTCAAGCTCAATTCTTGGCTAGTCTGTCAGATGCAAAAGTGCCTTCCTTGGGTTTCTGGGGTACTTTAGAATTAACTTTTCTTCCCAGGCCCTCGGGCTCTCTTGAAGTGTCTGTCTCCATGGGGACCAGAACTCCCTATCAACAGACTCCACCCCACCTTAAGAGGGTCCTTATTTCCTTCAGAATAGGCCTCTTTCCAGTTATGCTAGAAAGTCATGCCAGAAATATAAATGCCCCACCTATGCCTCCAGATGAAGAGCTTAAACTCTGAGATAATTGAAGTAGTCACAGCAAGAAGCAAAGCCTTGGGGAGGCCATTAATAATGCAACATGTGGTCATGCAGATTGCATGTACAAAAGAGAATATTATAAGCATATTTAATATGAAATGTAAGAACTACAGCAGAGTGAGTTAGGAATTTCAGTTGATTCTCCTTGGAAACTAATCACTTACCACTGTCTAAACAGCCATAGATTGATCACAAATGGAATCCAAAAAATGTAACAGCTCGTTGGGGTCAAAATAGAGATTTCACAAAACAAAATAAAATTATGAAATATATGAAATAGGAAAGTTTGTAAGACAGAGGAGAGCTAAAGACTTCAAAGTCCACTTCTATTAATATTGAATCTGGTACTAGGGGATCCAGCAGACTGATCCTAACCAGACCACCTTATCCTTCAAAAGACCAGCACACCCTCTGGAATTAAACATCATACAAAGTAACCAGGAGTAGGACCAAAGAAGTTTTATCCTTCCTGCACAGAGAACTAAATTGCAATGAATAAAATATCTAAACTGTAGAAAGTGGGTTTTTCTCCCTTTATCATTGTACCTAAATAATGATTTTTCAGCATTGGAGGCATAGTACAATTGCACAGTGTTTGGTGTTCACATGAAATAAAATGAAATAATATAGAAAGCCCTTGCCATGTTGCCTGGCATGAGGCTCCTGTTCAATAGATGTCAACTGATTCTTTTCTTCTATAAAGAAGAAATGGGCTTAAGAGAAAAACAACAGAAATTGTTTTTGTGCATTACAGATATAACAGATTCAGATATAGATATAGATATAGATATAGATATAGATATAGATAAATCTGTATCTATCTATCATGTATCTATCTCTCTATAACTCTTTTGGGGGGGTGGGGGTGGAAGGGGGACACAAGAAGCTAAACATTCTTTGCTTTATACCAACCAACATCCAGAATTTAAACAAACAAAAATAGGTGGGTACTTCTTTGCTTAAAAACAAACTTCATTTTATTGTTTATTTTTTTAATGTTTATTTTTGAGAGACAGAGAGAGAGAGTGAGCAGGGGAGGGGCAGAGAGAGGGAGACACAGGTCTTAAGCAGGCTCTAAGCTCTGAGCTGTCAGCACAGAGCTTGAACTCACCAACACTGAGATTGTGACCTGAGCTGAAGTCAGACACTTAACTGACTGAGCCTCTCAGGTGCCCCAACTTCATTTTGTTTTTTAAAAATCCATACAAATAAGCAGACTTTTAGAAGTTTACATAACCTTTTGAAATTCAGTATGTTCTTGGGGCGCCTGGGTGGCGCAGTCGGTTAAGCGTCTGACTTCAGCCAGGTCACGATCTCGCGGTCCGTGAGTTCGAGCCCCGCGTCAGGCTCTGGGCTGACAGCTCAGAGCCTGGAGCCTGTTTCGGATTCTGTGTCTCCCTCTCTCTCTGCCCCTCCCCCGTTCATGCTCTGTCTCTCTCTGTCCCAAAAATAAATAAAAAAAAAAAAAAAAAAAAAAAAGAAATTCAGTATGTTCTTCAAATATCATATTTACAAATACAGGTTTGAAGTAAATGAATGCCTAGGGGCCAAAGTGTTGTAGAGTTCAGAATTTTTCAGATTTTAGAAAGGTAATAGGATGCATATGTGCCCAGGACTGTCTCAAGAGTCACAGCCTACTCAAACACATTAATATTTCTTCAGGGAAACTTAAGGATTTTCATATTGAATAAAATAAATGAAGTCCATAATTAGACTCATGTCTGTTCAGTGAAGGTTATGCCACCAAATTAGTCTGTGACAAATAACAGCAACAAAGAAGTACCTGCTGGTGCTCAGAGATTTTTTAATTTCAGACTTACGGATAAAGGATTATAAAACTATTTTTGATATGAACACACACGATCAGGTAAACCAGTCTACTGTGTAAGTTTAAGAAAGGTAAATAATTAAGAGAGAAAAGGTACAGCTTTGTACTGATACCATCTACACAAAACTCTGCTGCAAATAGAAACAACTTTTATGAAAATTACAAGACAAAAAAGAGTTGGTGTAACTGAAGTGTGTACCCCATAAAACAAAAGGGTTTCAAGAGCCTCTAGTATAGATTTGGCCCATAAAAGCACTATCTTGGCATAAGACATCTTAAAATCTACTCTGATCATTATTTACTACCACTAACCAAAATCTACCTATGAGTCCAAAGCCACATTTTTTTAAAGCTTATTTATTTGTTTTGAGAGAGAGAATCAGAGGGGGAGGAGCAGAGAGAGAGGGA
This sequence comes from Lynx canadensis, assembly GCF_007474595.2. NCBI lineage: Eukaryota > Metazoa > Chordata > Mammalia > Carnivora > Felidae > Lynx > Lynx canadensis. The sequence continues at coordinate 61,446,354 of NC_044311.2, read as the reverse complement.
GAGACAGGGAATCCCAAGCAGGCTCTGGGCTGTCAGCAGAGAGCCTGACGCAGGGCTTGAACTCACGGACTGAACCATGAGATCATAACCTGTGGCGAAGTCAAGAGTTGGACACTCCACTGACTGAGCCACCCAGGTACCCCCAAAGCCACATTTTTTTTTGAAGGCAAAAGACAGTAACTCGGAAACCGAACATGTATTGTGGGCAATCGAAGGCACCTCCAGAAACTGACAAGCACACATAATTCACCTCTTCATGTTTATAAAGGCACAAAAATCACATAGTGAAAACAATATGTGAACACATTCTTCCAGTTATTACCATCTTTGTATAACCTGCACCCTATTATCACTGCCAAATCCCAGGATTAAGAATAGATCCTTAGCACCCCAAATAACAATTTATAGTGACATGATCTTGAGTCTTTTTGGTTTTTAATGCACTCGGATAGTGTAAGGTTTTTGGATCAGTTTGACATTAGTCTTTACCTTTCTCCATCTCAAAAACCAAATATTTTCTTTCTATCAGCAAATGAGAAGGCTTCATTATTATCAACCAGAAACATTCTCTGGAGAAAAAGACCCTTTAACTATACCTTATCAGGGGGAGCTTAACACAGACTAGAGCCAAACAGGAAACTGTTGTCTTGGGCAGACATCTCCCTACATTTAAGTGCTCAATGTTAAATCATTATATATAACAAGTCACATTAGGAACATATTTTAAGGCTGGTCAATCTTTAAAGCATACGTATCTTCTGAAACACATACCAAAGTTTCAACAAATAAGAAACTCGAGATCAGAGAGGTCACACCCAGATAATTTGTACCACAGCCAGAACAAGAATTCCCAATACTCATAAATAATTTAAGTTAGGGATACATTTTTTTACTGGGGGTGGAGGTGCAATATAGGGGGCAAAGAAACATGGGTTGAACGTAAGTTATCAGTGACTAGTTTTATTTCAACAGTTATTGGGCTCATACTTTGACCTCAATGAAAGTAAAATCTAGCTGTAGAATCAACACAGGTAACTAAAAAAAAACTGTTGACAGAAAATGTTCAACAAGACCTTGGGAGACCCTAGGATTCAGATGAGGAAAAAGACAGGGGGTTGGTGGGGAGGTTGGGGAGCGGTTAGTCTTCTGGGGAGAATGAAATGAGGCAATGCAACAATGTACCTGGGACATACGCAGCCACTACAAAGAATCTCTCAATTGTTCATTGAGTCAAAAATATATTTAGAATCTTTACAACCATCGCCAGGTCATTAGAGTAGACTATGGACTCCCTGGTCCCTTAAATTTTAATGAACCTTAGCCCTTTAAAGGTGGCACTGAGATCAACTTTAGCTGTGAGACAATTAAAATGTTAATGGGGTTTCTACTATAAATAGATTTATGAAAGAAGGAGAATGCTGACTGAGTTGTTTCCTGGCCCGGACTTGTTACTGTCAATTGAATTCAAGCAAGATGTGCCGTACAAGGGATGTAAGGCATACCTTTTAATGGCGCTGCCTACTGTGTTTCCTATTTCAAAATTCATTTCAGTATTGCATATAACACGCCTAAAGCCCAATACAAATACTATTCTGTTATCATATAATTGGCCAGTGTGTATTCCTGTGTCTTGGGTTTCTACTTGTTTTATTTTACATGTGGTATACCAGTACACTGAAAGGAAAGTTGTGTTCGTTTTTTGCTCATCCCGATTCAGAGAGAGTTCAAAAGTTCAAAAGATAAGAAGTGGTTCTCAGCATGAGTAAACCGTGAAATGCATTGGAAAATAAATTTTTGATGTCAAGATACATTCCTAGTTTATTCATGCTGAGAATAGTTTTTTTGTGTATTTTTTTATCTTTTGGAGTCTATAAGCTTGGATAGCCAAAATTTGTTTAAATTCCACAATAAATAAAGAAGCAATATAATTTACTATTATTTTATTGCCACATACTTTAGACTATAAACCAAACCCTTCACAGTGTAACAAAAATCTGGAAATACTGCAAATAAATATTAGTACTTTGAGCTCCAGAAATGAAAACCATTCAAAATGAGACTGCCTTTCTCCAGGTCAGAATCCTCTAGACTAAACTATGAAAATAATTTTCTTAGTAATTCAGAAAAACAAAAGTTCAAACCTCCTGTGATTGGCCTCAAGAGCAAAATCCACTAAAGTTCACGATTACTGTCAATTCCTTTTTTTTTTAATTTTCTTTTTTTTAATATTTATTTATTTTCGAGATTGGGAGAGAGTGAACATGCGAGCACGGGCGCATGGGGCAGGGGCGGAGAGAGAGAGACACAGAATCCAAAGCAGACTCCAGACTCTGATCTGTCAGCACAGAGTCCGCAACAGGGATCGAACCCACAAATCACGAGATCATGACCTGAGCCAAAGTCAGACATTTAACCTACTGAGCCATCCAGGCACCCCACTGTCAATTCTTAATTAACCATCTCAGTGAGGAAGAATATTAAACACCACTGAAAACTGTTCACTGAAGAATAACAAAATACACTTCCCAAATCACAAGTTCACAAGTCACATAATTTATACACAAGGAGCTGATTTACAGACAGCTGGTTGGAAATGCTTTTACTAATTCTGAACATGTACCCATCATTATCACATGGTTATCAAATAGATTTCTTGAAAGAAACTAGAGATCTCTAGATGCTGAAGTCAAATAAACATGGCAGTTAAGGGGCACCTGGGTGGCTCAGTCAGGTAAGTGCCCAACTTCGATGCAGGTCATGATCTCATGCTTCCTGAGTTCGAGCCCCACATCAGGCTCTATGCTGACAGCTCAGAGCCTAGAGCCTGGAGCCTGCTTAAGATTCTGTGTCTCCCTCTCCCTCTGTGCCCTTCCCCACTAGCACTCCGTGTCTCTCTCTCTCTCTCTCTCTCTCTCTCTCTCTCTCTCTCTCTCCCTCTCTCTCTCTCTCTCTCTCTCTCTCAAAAATAAATAAACATTAAAAATATTTTTTAAACATGTCAGTTAAGATTGCTGAGACAGACATACAATTAATCCTATTTGAGTGATTTGGAATCATTAGTGAAATAGATTACTTTTGTGCTGGGTCTTAGAGATTAGCCTGGAAGAAACAGAGGAGGCAGGAAGTTCACTGAGAGCAAAGACCACATGGAAGGAATGTATGGAATGCATTTAGGGCCCTGAGATATCCTGGTAAGGGTAGAACAGCAAGTGCGTGGAGGCAAGGATGGCAGTACCAGTTAACTGCAGTGTATATCATCCCCAGAAGGTACTCTCTCCTTCCAACAGCCTCCAAGGCCTTGCCACACTCTGCTTTTTTCCTGTAATGAATATTCTTCTGCTCCTAATCCTATCTCACTTTCAAATGCCACCACATTCATAAAGGTCTTCACGATATCCTCTCATGAATTTGGTTTATTCCTTTTTAATTATGGCAAGACTTTGGTCTAAGTCCTTTATAGTACTTAACTATATACAACAGAGAAGAAAGTACTTGATTATAAATATGTTCCTTCGAGGTGAAGGTTTTATTTTACCCCTCTTTACAAATCTCTACAGAAAATGCCTTGATGATTCTGAGTTGATCTGTAATTAATTCTGCTGGTGTAGCATAGCAGGAAGTTCTTTCTCCTGTCATTTCTGGTGATGGGAATAATGAGGCTGAGAACTATGAATGATGGCAGATACATAGTAAGTGTTTAGTCTGCCAGAATGCAGACTACCAACACAGGTAGCCACTCTATAGAAATTTCCACCTCTTGTCACCATGACCAAAAGTGATACCTGCTAGATCTAACTTCTCAACTAGAACAAGGTTCTTCCATCAGGTCTATCTAGGTTACCTCTAGGGCAAATTTTTTTTTTTCAGTAGTGACACTTTCCACTTCCCAATTTCCTATTTTATTTACATTTCCTGAGGGCTCTTCCTCTAAGGCAGTTTTTTAATCTTGTCCTTAGGTCTTTCTTCCTCTCTCCTCCTCTCATATATTAAAATTTTCAAGGTTTCCTTGTTCAATAACCTTTCTCCTCACTATTTATTTATACTGGTGTTTTGACACTTCAACATCCAGGTGTAGCTCTAGCCCAGACCACTCTTCTGGTCTCAGACCCTTAGGTGGAGCTCCTCCAATGCATCTCCATTTGAGATCCCACAGACACATAGTGCTCACATGGTCACAGCTGAACTCATCCTCTTCGCCCCATAAAGCTCCTCTTCCTCCTGTGTTTCTGATTTTCTCCATTACCCAGAGGCCACGGTCCAGTCTTCTTCCTTCCCATTTCCACCCATTCATCGACTCCTCTTGCTATCAATCTTTCAAATCTGTTCCTTCCTTTTATCACCACCACTGTTTCCTTCGTTGATTAGACTCACACCACTTCTCCCTCTACTACTGAGAGAACATTTTAAGCAGGCTCCCTGCCTCTGGCTCCTTCCCTCTTGAGCCCATTCCTCATTCAAAACCACAAATCTAATTAGGTCCCTCCCCTGTATTCAGTCAGTCACTTCCTGGCTCCTCACTGCTTCCACTGCAAAGTCCAAAGTTTTCATCTTGATATGTAAGACCCTTTCTGTGTTATCCCCTCTGGCTGCCATGAACTCATCTTCTACTGTGACCTCTTTCATATTCTTTCCTCCAGACATATGATTAGGGAAATGGTTGATGGCTTTCCTAAAGCAGAGATTGTGCCTCCTTCTTGCACATGCCTTTCTCATCAACTGGAATTCACCATCATCACTTGTATTGCCCATCTAATCTCTACTCACAGAATCTGCTTAAGAAAATTAAACTCTTAAAAACCTGCCCTGAAGCCATGGATTCTTTCTTCCTTCCAGCTAGGTTACTTCTTCCATCTCTGCCAAGTTTTGGTTGGTTGGTTGGTTGGTTTGTTTGTTTGTTTGTTTGTTTGTTTGTTTTCAGTAGGTTCTAGTCTGTTTCTTGGTCTCCTCCCCCCAGGTATTCAAGGTGCTCAAAGACAGAGGATCACCCTATCTTCTCTGTATCCCCAAAGCCTGGCAAAGTACTTGACTGAGTAAGTATTTGTTGAATGGAAGAAACAAGGAAAGAAATCAGCTACATATTAAGCAAATGGGTTAGTGATTTGATTTCAGCTTTAGTGGCAAAAAGATACATACTTAGGATTTGAACATAGCCCTTTGGGTCAGCTCATGAAATCTATGTGCTCATCTAGTTCCTGAGTCTTCCTACCTATTGAAAAATAATGGAAAATCAACTGCTGGATGCAACAAAAGGTAACAAAACTAGATTTAAGCCTTAGCAAAGCCCATGCAGCTGAAACTGGGAAGGAAAATGTTAGGAGTGTTGGGAGACAATTCTTCAAGGTCTCTTGCATTACTGCATATCTTGTGAAGCTTAGATGGCTTTTGTTCTGGAAGGATGTTTGTATAGCAAATAGCCTTGAAAGATTTAGAGAGAGTCTCCTGCCAGGGCTGAGAGAAGGGTTGTTTAATGAGCAGCATAATAAAGATGATGTCTCCCTCTAAGGGCAAAAGTTGGCTAGGTTTGCTAACAGTCCCCTTGTAAGATTGGAATTTTTTTTTAAGGCCTCAGTTCCACAGCTGTGACATAAATTCCACTGTGTGTATAGTACACATTTAGGTCATTCCTCATTGCCCCTGTGGAATTTGGGAGAAGAAGAGGCAGGGGCAAAGGAAACCAATTCAAACATGAAGCTCATGCTACCTGTTATGGCATGGCTAATGAAGTCCTTTATCTTTGATCCAGGGATCTCATGTCTTTTGTCAGCAGCTATGCACTGTGGCAGACTACCTTGTTACCTTGCAGGTAGAGTAAAATTTTAAATACTTAATAGTTCTTGACAAGGAGAAGGGAACTAAAGGCAAACAAATTAAAACCTGCTCAATAAATTTTGTAAACTTGAATAATACTGTAATGATATGATCTTGAACACAATGTAGTGAGTAAGAGCATAGATTCTAGACTCAAACAGCTCAGGTTCATAGCCTAGCTTTTACAATTATTAACTATAAATTCCCCTGAGCTTCATATTCTTCTATGCAATTTCTCCAGAAAACCTTAACTTCCTTTGGATATCAATTTCCTTTTGTGAAATTTGGTTCCTAACATTACCTTCTGACAGGGTTGTTGTGAGGATTAAACAAATTAAAATATGTAAAGTACTTAAATTGTTCCTGGCATATAATAAGTGCTATTTAATAATAATATTCTGATGCTTGAACTTTAGTCCATGTATAATCAAAGTTTTTAAGAAAAGAAATGATGTTAGTAGGTTTCTGCTTTGGAAACCAACTTTGACGAAAATTAAATCGTATGTATAATAAAAATAAAGAGGAGCAAGATGGTATGAAAGAGAAGACCACGCAAGAGATATCTGTAATAGTCAAGGAGTAAAAATGACGTGGTGGGACTCGAGTGCTGGCAAGAGGAAAGAGAACTAATTCAAGAAATATTCATTGCTTGTGTTTATAGGATTTGTCAATTGATAGGAATATAAATATTAACTTATAGCTATCTAGTCAAGATATACAAAGGCCTTTTAACAATCATCTCACCTCAAGCTCATCATAAAACTACAAGGTAAATTGGGAGAAAGGTGACAGATAAAAGATTTCAAATATGAAGGGAGGGGAAGATGAACAAAATACCCAAGAAGGAGAAAATGTAGGGGGAGGCAATGATGTCTAGAGATGACTTATGGACATCGTGAATCTGAAGCCCATGGAGATAATAAACTTATAGTTGAAAATGCAAGTCTCCAAAGACACTGGGGATAGATATACAGATCTGAGTCTCATCAAAACAGGTCTGATAGAAGCCAGTGGGAAGAAAGAGACATAAACTGTAAAGAGGTAAAGTGTAAAGAACAGGAAGAGGAATATACATAGAAGGTGGGAGAGTGCAGGGCCCAGTAGAGGAGAACTATAGGTGATACCAAGTGTACAAATGAAAAGCACAAGTGGGACTTCTGGGTGGGCCAGTTAGTTAAGCATCTGACTTCATTTCAGGCCATGATCTCACAGTTTGTGAGTGGGAGCCCCACACCAGGCTCTGGGCTGACAGCTCGTAGCCTGGAGCCTGCTCTGTATTCTGTGTCTCCCTCTCTCTCTGCCCCTCCCCTACTCACACTCTGTTTCTCTCTGTCTCTCAAAAATAAATAAAACTTTTTTTTTTTTTTTTTAAGAAAAGCACAAGCAAGGAAGTGGAGAAGTAGCAAATAGGAATAGCCAGTAATATCATATGCTACATAAAAATGAGAGTAAGGTGAGTTCTAAAATAAAAGCAGTTTCTGAGAATTTTAGCAGAGGAAGCCAGACTACAATGGGTTAAATGATCAATGATAAGAAGGACGCAGCATCAAGAGCTGTTCTTGAGAAACTGAAGACAAGGAGAGAAGGTCAAGACAGATCTGCATATAGATACAGACATATGATAAACATGAAATAGAGATGTAGAAAGGGATACTTGGATACATTGGGGAGAAAAGGGAAAAACAAGCAGTGGAAAGGAAAGAGTTGTCCATAAAAGAAACTAAAGAGATGACTGATAGAAAACTTTTTAAGGATGGGATCTGGAGCATACAGAGAAGGGATTACCTTGAAAAAAGAGTGGGAAACTTATTCCCATGAGACACAGAAGAAAGAAGTGAAAAATACAGGGAAAAAAATATATATGTTGAAGCCAATGACAGGGAGCCTGACAAAATTCATATAATATAATGTCAATTTCATTAGTAAAAGTATAAAATGAAGTTCACTGCTAAAGCCCCAATGCAGAGTTGAGGTTTCAGTTTGCTTGAAGTAATAGGAGAAAGAGTTAGCTACTGCTGAATCTAAGTAAACAGATTCAGACTAAAGCAGGAAGACCAGGGAGGAGGCTGGTAAATTGAGAGCTGAGAAAGGAGAGGTCAAGGGCTGAAGGACTACCACAGAGAACAGTGATTAGTAACAGAGCTCTGGAGTTAGACAGAACAGGTCCAAAGCCCATCCCACGACTTCTCAGCTATGCAACTTCAGACAACTTACTTAACTTCTCTCTGCCTCAATGTCCTCATCTAAAAGTGGAGATGACAGTATTATCTACCTCATACGACTGTTAAGATACAACATACAACATATTCATAAATACTAACTGCCGACAGTAATGTCTTACCCATAAAGAATACACAGCCTTCTCTAGTTCACTTTATGCTCATTTAGTGTGCCTGATCTCACCAGAAAGAAAAATATTTTTGAACTAATTTACAGTAATGAGCAAATGATGGACCACAGGCCATGCCTAAATTATTTGTAAATTTAAAATGTGGACTGTTAATAACCCCAGACAACTCTAATTGGCTCAATTTCTGACTTTATCATGAGAAAAGAAAAACAGATCCAAAACAAAATAAAGCAAATTCCAATATGTTGTGTGGGACAAGAGACAACTCTGTCAGTTTCCCCTTCATGACTTTGATTATAGCTTCTTGCCTTTGTCTATTTCTAAATGTATTGATTCCACAAAAATCTAAACCTCTGCCATTCTCACCACAAGTTTCCACACCTACACCACAAGTTTCTACAACTACAGAAGGCTGACATAAAACATAGTTCTCCATGCCTGTGTTCACGGTGGGAGTAGAGGTGATAAACAGTATCACAGCAGGTATATTTTGGGTTTGTATGTCAAACTGCCTGTATCAGATACCTGCATGAGGGAATGGCTGTGAGGTGTCCTAGACAGTTTAGGAGACTGCTGGGTCACAAAGTGGCCACACCTTTGTTATATCTCCCCGTACCCCACAAGTGTCAGAGGAATCCAAGTATCTCAAGTCCCAGAAGCTTAAGTTACTGCATCTGCCTTTAGGCACTTCTGCCCACAGGATAGCTGCAATACTTCCCTGTTTACTACTTTTCCTCATGTTGTATACAATAATTATGCAAGTGTTTACAAGAGAGCATTACAAAGGATAAATTTTAATAGAGTGTGTTACCGCCAGTCACTTTCCCTTGATGTCTCAAAGATCTGGAGTAGAGTTTATTTCCTTCCATTTAATCCTTTAGAAAACATTTGCAGAGTACCATTAACTTAAGTAAACTCTTCAATATCCCTTTATCAAAACGCCATCACCAGACAACTCTCCAATTCATTATGTACTTGCCAAGGATGGCTTTCCCCATCCCACAATTCCTAGTTTAAGCCCAGCCTATCATTTAATACTTAAACACCTACAGCCATGAGAGAGCAGAATTCCTCATGAAAAGTATCAGTGAGGAGGAGAGAAATCAGATCTTCTTTGTAAGGAACTATCTTAACTATTTCTAGAGAGTTAGCACCCCAATCACTTTCTGTACCTAGCACCAAATGCCAATGGAACCCTGTAGCTTTTACAACAATCAAGAAAGCCCCACTTTTGGGTGCCTTTAAGGTTTTTCAATATCCATGAGGTAAAGAATACCAGCCCCACTCCCACTGAGAGCCCCCCGGCAGTGATTCTGGGGTGCCTGGGTGGCTCGGTCGGTTAGGTGTCCAACTCTCGATTTCCATGGAGGTCACAATCTTATAGTTCATGGGATCGAGCCCCACATCAGGCTCTGTGCTGACAACACGGAACCTGCTTGGGATCCTCTCTCTCTCTCTCCTTCTCTCTCTGCCCCTCCCCTGACTAGTGCATATGTGCTCTCTTCCTCTCTCTCTCAAAAAAAAATAAATAAACATTTAAAAAAAAAAGAATTTCTTAAAATCAGGTATTGGGTCTGGATGTTCTGAAATGGAGCATATTTGCTAAGAACTCCAATGCTAGAATTGAAACCACCTTGATCCAAATCTTGTGAATTCTTGGAGTGTGCACTTAACCTCAGTGTGTCTCTTCATCATAAAATGGAGACGACAACAGTGCCTACCTTGTAGGGCTACTTGCAGAATAAAGTGAAATAATACATGTAAAGTAGCAAGAAATTTGCCTGGCATTTAAGAAGTCAAACAGATGAATTATTACCTGTGATTTCCAATATCTCCTTACATAGTAGGGACTTAGGCACTCTTTCGGGAATACTGATTTTATGAATCTTCCTAACTTTACTTATCCAAGGTTTCCTAAATGTGATAATACAAAGTCATCATACAGAATAAATATCATTAGAGTTGGAGTATCCACTTGACACACATCTTTTGCTTCATTAATAAAGTTTCCATTGAAAATGAGCTTACCTGTGGAGGAATGTGCCATAAACACAATGCGTTAAGTTTAGGCTGACCATCATTTAGCCACACAGTCATTTCCTCTTTTCACTTGTCACCCCAATTCCAAAATCTGCTCAAGGAGAAGACCAGCTACATAAAAGTTTGACCTGTGTTAATGACCTATAAGTGCCAGTCAGTAAGATGATGCAATCTCATTAGTGGTCCTCACCTCATTAGAAGCCTGCTCGCAACTGATAATGGACCTCTGAGGTCAATAAAAATTTCAGGGAGAATTCTCCTTAATTTAATAGATGAGCAGGTGTATGGAGTCATGACTACATTCCACATGCCTACAACAATTGGAAAGGTATCTGCAGAAACCTACCTCTAAATCTCCAACATGATTCCTGCTAAGGAACCCTTCACTCTAATACCAGGGAAGACTAAATACAAATTTGATCAGATTTCTTCCCATCTGGAGTCAGAAAATACTTAGAGTCATCAGACTGATCTCAATAATCCTCAGAAAGACCATTTCTATTAAACACCCAAGAATTTATATTGGCTTTAATATCCAATCTCATCTCACCTGATAAATAAATGAGCTGCAATAGCAGTGTCCTTTAAAAGAATGCAATGTCATCCTTCCAGCCTTTTCCACAAAAGTGTCAATATTGAAACATGAGGTAAAACAGTTAAGAAATGTAAAAAGTGATACAGTATTTCTACTATTTCTCAGTCTCCCAAAGGGATTATTCAGTTTCACGCGGTGTGGATGATTCTGTGGCTACCTAATGAGCTAACCTGAAATCCACTTTAATAACAGCACTCGTAAAGGTAAAAGCATGGCTAGCTGGCAGTCTTGTTACATCAAAAGCAATTTCTAAGAAGTGAAGGCTATTCATCCATGAGATAGCCAAAGAAAGATGTGTTTTATGAGATAAACTGGAGAGGAAAAGTCTAAATCAACCTTCTCTTCAAAATAAACAAGACACGTTTTATCAAGGCAGGAGAAATCACCTACCCAGGAACTCCTTGCATTTCTGCAAATATGCATTTACGAACTAGGTAGTAAAGAAGTTGTTCTGGAATGCTACCAACACCCTGCCCATGTCTCAAGATTTATAGTTAGTGACACTTGCAGTAACCAGGTAGCAAATTTAATCTCCAGTGAGAAGGAAAAAATACGGCAATGTAAAGTGAATCCTAATATGGTATTTTTCTTACAAGAAAAAAGTGAAGTCCCAGAAAGGTAGATGGCCTTATGTGCTTATCTACACCATTTTTTTTTCCTGTTATAAAATATTCACATTTCAGAAAATCAAAGAGGAAGCAAGGAAGTAAGTAGCTAAGTAGCAAAAATGTTAAAATACTCTGGTGTCTATTCACAACCGCTCAAGAGCAGAAAAGGAAAAGCAGAATTAGATCTGGCTTCTCTCTCCGGCAGTTGGATGATGATCCTTCTGATGCCACAGAATTCAGTGAAAACTTCTCCAGCCAGTCAAAGCGACCAGGCAATTTGTAAAGAGTCAGACTTCCTCTGAGCTTGTCGCTACGCCTGACACAGTGACCAAGACCAAGAATTAATGTCTCCTGGCCTTCATCACTTCCAATCTGGAAATGAAGCCACGCCCCATCCCCAGACTGTGCTTTTCAGTCATCTTCCCACTCTTCAGTTCTGAGGAGGCTAGCGTCTTAGTCGCCGAGCTTTCAGTCCATGACATACCCGGCTCCCCAGCTCCTCACTTGGACGGATGAGCCGAGGTTCGTTTCTCTCAAACCTGTGGAATAATCCGCTCCATCGGACTCAAAGACACTTCTCAAAAAAAAAAAAAAAAAAAAAGCACCCCAAGTCATTGATCTCCAGAAAGAACATGTCAAAAAACTCGCTGCTCGACAGGATTTCATCCAAACCCTTTCAGAAAGTGGAGCTTGTCATTAGCCAACTACTCTTACCAATTATTTGAAACACACACACTCACAAACCGCGTACACACGCACACACCCAAATCTGGAGGGAAATTCTGTCGGGCGCTTTAAAGTATCAAGTGGAAAGCACGCCGCCCCTAATCCCGGCATCTGCTCCCGGGCTGGCGCTCCCCGAGGACGCGCTGGGGACCGCGTTCCCGCCGCGCTCCGCCCGGGACATCCCGCAGACGGCGCACGGTGCCCGCCCGCCGTCCCTGCCCTCCCTCCTTCCTTCCCGCAGGGAACAGGCTGCGCCCGCAGGGTCCGCCGCGGGCCCGGGTGGAGCGGAGGCGCACGGGGACCCGCTCTCCCCACGCGTCCCGGAGCGCGCGGGCGTCACTTACATGCCCGGCCGGAGCTGTAGGGCGCTGCCTGGCGGCCAGCCGGCGGCCACCCAGGCGCAGAAGCACCAGAGAGCCACAGTCGCCAGGTCATCTCAGCGGGGCGGAGCGGCGCGGCTCCAGCCGCCACCGGGGCTGCGCGCGGCGCGCCACTCCGGCTCTGCAAGTCCGAGCCCGGCGCAGAAGTTGGGCTCGCGGGGCAGAAGTTGCTGTGCGGGGCTCGCGGGGCTGGCGAGGTGCGCCTCGCTGAGGAGGGCGCGGCAGCGGCTTGACCGCACTGGGCACCACCCGCTGCAGGGAGCGCGAGAGGAGCGGCCGGCGAGCCCCCCGAGGCGCCGTACGGCCGCTGAGCTGCGCGCCCCTGCTCCGCCGGGAGCGACTGGAACCCGGCGAGCCGCGCGGCCCCGCAGCCCCCGCAGCCTCGGTGCCATGGAAACGCGCTCGCCGCCCTCCCGCCTCGGCCCCTACTGAGCGCTTAAAGAGACAGCCGCGCCGCCACCGCGGGCTCGACGAGCCGCTGGCTCCCCCACCCCCTACGCCCCCCTCACTCCCACCTCTCCACCCGGCGCGGCGGGGGCTGGACGCTGGGGGGCTGGAGAGGCCGCCGAGACGCCAAATAAGCGACTTCGCTCAATTCTCCCGCCTAACTCTGCTCCCCACCTCTTCCTACCCTGCCACCCACCTAACACACACACCCCCGCCCAGCACACACACCCAAACCCCGCCAGAGGGGCGAAGCTGCCTTGGCTCGCCCCCTCCTCCACCAACCTGCTCCGAACCCAACCAGCTGTGCATCTGCCACAAGCAGAGACCAAAAGAAGGCTGACTTTGGATTCTCTCTCGCTCCGCTCGCTCCCACCCCAAGTCTCGGGAGTCCGTCAGAACCCAGGCTTGGGGGAGCTGTGTTTGAAGTGGGAACCAAATGGCAGTTGATTGAGTCAAATCTCCTGCCAAATCGACAGTTGCAGGACACATCGTAGGCTCATCCAAAAACCCTCGTTACTCAAAATGGGATAATCCCCCTTCATTTATTTGGCCACCATCTCACCCCCTTCGGGCACCAGAGTTACAAGGAGGAGCCAACCCTTTCACAAACCTACTCCCTCCTTTCCTTCAATCCTTCTCCTCTTCCCCCAAATTTACGGAGGAGCAGCCAGTTGCGAGCCCCCACGGCCCTTCCAGAAGGGAACGGCGTCTGCTCGAACGGGAAGCTCCGGCTGCGGTGCTTGGCCCGACTGCCTGGGACGCACAGCCAAGCGCGGCGCGGTCGCCAGCAGCTCCGGCCCGAGGCTGTGCCTCTGCCCGGCGCCAGCTGCTGTCTGGAAGGCCACAAACCTCTGGAGTCTGTTTCGTGAAAATAAAAATCTATGGTGCGTCGTGCCCTCCAACAAGGACAGCCCAGGTTCCGAAGCCAGAATCTGCAGTTCAGCCCTGTAGAAAATGGATGAATCCGCAGTGGGACAACTTTTTTCTTTGATTCCTGAACTTACCAAAAAGTGGCTCTCCAATGACTCATTCATAGTCCAATACTTAAAGTGGTACCATCTGATTTCCTCAGTCTTAGGAGCCCTAAAATGATCCCCAAATGGCCTTTGGGCTCCCTTTTGCCCTTCATATTTGAATTAACCATCTGGCTTAGTTTCAGTCTTCTGAGCCTTTGTTCTCCCTTCTCTTCTTTCTGCTCTTTCTGCAACTAAAGAAGCAATTGGGCATTTAAAGGAGGGACCCGGGAGCAAACTTTTGGGGTTTCTCTGAAAAGAAAGAAAAAAATGAGGGTGAGAAAGAGCCATACCCTTCCTCAAATCTTTACCCTGCTATGACTTTGTCCTCCTTGGTTTAGAATTCACACTAACCTCCAGTGTCTTCTGTTTCTCTTAGACATATCTATATATTTTTGTTTTTATTTTATTGAAGCTTAACAAAGTGAAAAATCATAAATATAAAACAAGGTGATATCTCTATCTTTTGACAAATATCTGTAACAAACAGAATATTAGTTACTTGCAAAATAGAAAACATTATTTGAACCTCCTTATTTCACAAAAGAGGGATTCATTCTTCATTTTCTAAACATCAGTATACATGAACCAGGCCTTCTCCAATCCCAGAGAGAGTGGACCTGTGGACAGTGTTGGTATCTATTGTAGAGATGCATTGTCACTTAACTAACTCCTAATTAGTTCTGATAATGGCAGGCCTAGTGTGTGTTGCTAAAACACATTGATATTTTTTAAAACTATTTTTAACTCTTGGTTTTAACTTCTTCTAAATCTCTTTGCCACCTTTGTTAATAAGTAACAAAGTTCATTACTTAATTTCACCCCCTCTTCTTTTTTTCCTCTCCCTCTTCTGGTGAGGTGCTAATGAACAGTAAAATGACCAAAGGCAAGCAGGAAAATGTGGGGGAGGAAAGGAAGAAAAGGAAACTGGATAATTCACAGTGATGGTGGCTCCCGAACTAAGTATACTGACTCTGTAAGGTAGGGCTGTTTTTCTCTCCTCCTGGGGGTAAGCACAGGCGAAAAGACTAATCCTCTCCATTGATTCAATTTCTAGTTTCTTTTGCACAAAACCTAAAGACTCCGAGTTATTTCAATACACTATGATCTTAATTGTTTTAATGAAAATTTATAGCACACCTAAAGATGACAGTATAGATTAAGTACACCCTGAAATTTCCCAGGGCTTGATAAGCCTTTCTTTGCTTCTGGACTAGTTTTAACTCTGCAGGGCTCTATCTTAAACTAATCTCATTCCTTCCTGGAGTGTGAAAAGTTTCTAATCATTTTCTTTCTTTATAATACAGAAACCCTTGCATAAATAATAGACCTCCTTTATTACAAGGCTAAATTTTATATAAGCCAAAGATGAAACTCAGAACTCTTTTGAGAACTAAAGACTGATAGAAAAATGCTGGAACGTATGTAAATCATCTGACTGCATGGTTGTTTAGACAAGGACAGCTTAGGTACATGAGAAGTGAATCTATAAATTGAAAATCACAAATTAGGAAGATTTCCTTTTATTTACATTAGTTTAAAAACATGGTTGTTACAGATGAACATTTAAAGCACTTTGGATGTAACAGGCTAAATATGATTAATGTATATTTCATAAAGTGGGGTTGATTTCAGATTATTCTAGCATGGATAATGATATGAACACAATGTCATGTAAGCAATTATCAGTAAATAAAACATACTCTTCCAGCATAAGGATTTAGACTTCTGCCATGAACTAGGAAACTCTAATTTGAAGTCAGCTCTCCTTTTGCGGTCTATTCATACAATTTAAAAATAATTGGTGCTTTGGCTTGATTGGTTGGTTATGCTATATCCCTAAAACAAGGGAGTATTAAGAAACCTGTTAGTTACAGTCTTACATATTAAAAGAAGTGGTCAGGGGATGCTATGAACACGTTAAGGGAAGCCAGATACAGACAAAACAATTCATTCAGCATTCATTGCCTAAAGTGAAAGAATTCTAAAATTAACAAAGCAAGACAATGAGTCAAATACACAAAGAACCAATTTTTAAAATTAAGAGAGAGAAGTTCTATGTCGATGGCATCCCTTGCTCAGACAAATTTCATGGGGGAAAAAACAGAAACATCACGAATTGGGTTTTATTCTTGTGAATGATTTTTCACACTGTCAACCTGGGCAGGCTCTTAAAAATGGATTTGATGTAGCAGACAAATGTTCTCTCTGAGAGGAGTCCAAAGGATTTGGGGGGAACCTCCAGTGGGAATGCCACATGTCACCCCACTCTCTCCAGGCCTGCATCAAAGGAGTAATAAATCTAACCAGCTTTTCCCTTGTTAGGAGGAGGCGGGGTAAGCCAATTTCATGCTTTATGTATGCTGGTTGTAAAAAGGAATGCTTACCTAAAAAGAAATAGATTCTGACCAGATGTTCTCAAAATCTTCCTCAGCTGCTGCTTGAAGCTTTACAGTCACCGCATACTTTATCTTCTCGTCTATCTCCTTCTAATTGAGAAATTGTTGATCCATGCAGTTCGACAGGCAGCCTGCTGCAAAAACCTTCCTGCCAAAGCTTTTCAGCCCTGCTCTCCTTTTGCACACAAAAACTTCCAGTGTCTGTATGGGGACAAGAAAAGAGAGCAGGCCACTTCATTCGGCAGGTGTTGTGGGTTGAAAGAGGAGGAGGTCAGAAAGTAATTCTTCAAAGGACAGCTTCTGTCACCTGAAAGTGTAATAAATTGCCATTATAGAAATGCCTACAAGCACTAATGAGCCATGTACATTGAAATCTTGATGTCAGGCAAAATAGAATGAAATTCACCCAGGAACCAACTGGGATTGTCACACCAAGATGTGAATAATCATTCTCACTTTGGTTTCATCTGCTACTAAATTTTGTCCCTATGAACCAATAGCTCTTTCTCTTCTCAAGGAAAATGATAAATTCAGCATAAAATTTGTAAGATATCCGTCTAGTGATTTATACATAATTTCTCAGTACTGTGCTACTCCTCAACCATAAAGAGTTGGCCAATCAGAGGTAAGATAGAATTATTAACTTCAGAATTATATTATTAGAACATAATTAGAAAATTAGCCCAGATACACATTGACTGGTACTTTTTTGGAAACTATACCTCACACAGATAATTCTTGTGTGTGTGTGTGTGTGTGTGTGTGTGTGTGTGGTAAAATATATGTAATGTTAAACTTAGTATCTTAACCATTTTTAAATATACAACTTAGTAGTGTTAAATATATTCACACTATTGGGCAACAGATCTCTAGAACTTTTTCATCTTGTAGAACTGAAACTCTAGTCCTGTTAAACACTAATTCCCCCCCTTCTCTGCCCAGCCCTTCACAAATACCTTTCTACTTTCTGTTTCTATGATTTTGACTACTTCGATACTTCATGAGTAGAATCATATGGTATTTTTTCTATTGTGACTGTCTTATTTTGCTTAGCATACTGTCCTCAGGGTTCATCCATGTTGTAGCATGTGACAGGATTTCCTTCTTTTTTTAAGGCTGTATAATATTCCATTGTATTTATACACTACATTTTGTTTATCCATTCATCTGTTAGACATTTGGATTTCTTCCACCTTTTGACTATTGTGCATAATGTTGCAATGAACCTGGGTGTACAAGTATCTCTTGGAAATCCTCCTATGAATGCTTCTGGGTGTATACCCAGGAGTGAGACTGTTGGATCATACAGTAATTCTATTTTTTTTATTAGCAGGAGTGGAATCTCCATACTGATTTCCATAATGGCTGTACCATTTCCTATTCTCATCAGTAGTTCACAAACGTTCCATTGTGTCTTCATCCTTCCCAACACTTCTTATTTTCTGTTCTTTGTATAATGGCCATTCTAATGGATAGGAGATATATTTCATTGTGATTTTAATTGAACTTCTCTTATGATTTGCAATGTTGACCATCTTTCCATATATTTGTTGCCATCTGTAGTATATCTTATTTAGAGAATTGTCCTTTAAATCCTTTGTCCATTTTTTTGATCGAGTTATTTGGCTTTTGTTGTTGTAGAAATTCCTTATATATTCTAGATATTAACCCCTTATCAGATATATGATTTACAAATATTTTCTCCCATTCCACTTCACTCTGGTGTTTCCTTTGATCCCCAGAAGTTCTTAAGCTCAATGTAGTCTTTTGTTTATTTTTTTTTTATTTTTGTTGCCTGTGTTTTCAGTGTCAGCTCCAGGAAATCATGGCCAAATCTAAAGTCCTAAAGCTTTTCCCCTATGTTTTCTTCTAGAAGTTTTATAGTTTCAGGTCTTATGTTTAAGTCTTTAATCTATTTTGGATCAATTTTTGTAGATGATACAAAGTAAGGGTCTAACTTCAATTGTTTACATCATGTAGATATGCAGTTTTCCCACCTCCATTTGTTGAAGAAACTGTCTTTTCTCCATTGAATAGTCATGGTACCCTTGTCAAAATCATTGGCCATAAATGCAAGGTTTATCTCTGGGCTCTCTATTCTATTCTATTTGTCTGTATATCTGTCTTTTTGCCAGTACCACACAATCTTGATTACTGTTGATTTACAGTATGTTTTGAAATCCAGAAGTGTGACACCTCAAGCTTTGTTCTTTTTCAAGATTGTTTTAGCTATTGGGAATCCCTTAAAGCGAATTCTTGCATACAAAGAAGTTGCTCACTATTATTTGAGTAAGGCACACTTTTTCCAAGTCCTTTCTGTCAGAGGGGAAAATGAACACTAGAATCTCTTCCCTGGCAACTTTTATCCTGAATTCCTATTTTTTTGTGTGTCTGAATGCCTTGGGTAACTGGTCAAATCCAAACAGCCATTGTCAATGCCATTCATATCCAGGAAAGATCAAAAACAATCCTTGAGAGTATAGAGTTTTCCATTCCTTTTCCAACCCAGTATGTATAAAGCAGAGGAAGATTTTACAAGAGTAGGTAAGTGAGCAAAATAGTAGCTGATGAAAGTCTGTAAATAACTACAAATATCCACTTAAGGAAAAATGATCAAACCCAATATAGTCTTGGGCCTATCTATTTCAACCCCACATAAGAAGATAGGAAGCACTGTCAGCTCTTTTCTGGAAAGTTAAGCCCAAATTGTGGCTAAGTCCCCAGATCACCAACCTAAAGGTAGTACACTTGAAAGCTCATTAGCCTACATTTACATATAAACATAGTACACATTTGCACCTGGAATATTTTGATAGTTGTGACTGTGTGTTTTATGTAGCATATGAGAAGGGAGCTTTAGCTTACCATGTAGCTATGAAGCAACAGTATTCAAAGTCCTGTCATTATAATATCAAAAAAGTGAACAACCCACAGAATGGGATAAAATATTTGCAAATCATGTATCTGATAAGGGGCTAGTATCCAGCATAGGTAAGGCTTACAATTCAATAAAAAAAAGAAAAAGGGGGAAATCATTTGAATAGACATTTCTCCAGGAAGATACATAAATAGCCAATAAGCACATAAAGATGCAAAACATCATTAGCCACTAGGGAATTGCAATTCAAAACTGCAATGAGGTGCAATTTCACATCTACTCGGAGGGTTACAATCAAGGAGACAATAATAAGTGTTGACAGTGTTGGAGAGAAATTAGACCCCTCATACAATGCTGTTGGGAATGTAAAATAGCCACTTTGGAAAATAGATCGGCAGTTCTTTCAAATCCTGGATTACCATATGACCCAGCAAGTCTATTGCAAAAGAACGGAAGACATATGTCCACACCAAAAGTTGTACAAGAATATTCAAAACAGCATTATTTGCATGAGCCAAAAATTGGAAAAAAACCAAATGACCATCAGTTGATAAATAGGTAAGCAAAACATGGTATATCTAAACAGCATATTATCCACCCACAAAAAGGAATGAAGTACTAATACATGCTACAACATAGATGAAACTCGAAAACCTTATGCTACTAAATGAAACAAGCCAGACACAAAAGGTCACATATTTCTTTTATGAATCCATTTATATGATTCCGTTTATAGAGAACAGACAAAGCCATAGAGACAGAATGTAAATTAGTGGTTACCAGGAGCTGGGAGAGAGGGGAAAATAGGGAGTGACTATTAATGGGTGTGGGCTTTCTTTTTGAGGTAATGAAAATGTTCTAGAGTTAGGCAATGGTGACAGTTGTACAATGTTGTGAAAATACTAAAAAGCACTGAGTTGTATACTTTAAAAGGGTGAATATCCAGGCGTGTATATTATATCCCAATTTTTTAACATTGAGTTTACAGAGCAGTGCCAAACTGCAAAGTGTTTTATACTGGTCCCTGAGAAGATGAGAAGTCTATCTCACAGTGAAAGCAGACTGCATCACTAAGCACTCGATTTACTTCAGCTGACTCTTTTTTTTTTTTTTTTTCATGGCAAGACCTTCTCAGTGAAGTAAGCAGTCCATTGATTCTCCTGCTGAAGTAAGCTCCTTATCATCCTTGGAACCAGGTAATGAAGAGTTCACAGATCAGCTACTTTGAGTAAAGCTGCTGTAATCTGCATGCCTGACTTGGTTGCATGACACACTGATGAATGAATTAAGACATTTACAACTTCAAAGAGAAACCATTCCAAACTTACATCTTACATACTGATTGTACATGGTAATATAACTTTCAGGACAGCTCATCATGCCTCTGTATATCTGGCAATGGGTTAGGTAATAGAAATTAAGAAGGAGGAGAGCAGGAAGAAGAGCAAAAGAAGGAGGATGAGAAGTAGAGAAGTAAGGAAGATGGAGGAGAAGAAAAAAGAATCCAAAATAGACAGGTGTTATATGCTCAAAGGATTTATTCTGGGAAGTTAAACATGTGACTTGTCCAATGTAATTAGTATAACAAAAGAAGTAGAAATAAAATATAGAGGAGGGAGGAGTTGCTTCGGGGTAGGATATGCTTTCTATATTGTCTGAAAAATCTTCTAGAGGATGCATATGAGGTAGGTCTTGGAGGATGAGTTTAACAGGCACACATCTTGGAATATGGAAGAATATAATCAGAGTTAAACTAAAAGGCCATACATATAAGTTGGTGTTTGTCAAGGCGTGGTTCCTAAGCCAAAAGCAGCAGTATTGCTTGGGGCCTTGTTACAAATAATTCACAGGACCATGGGGCACCTGGGTGGCTCAGTCAGTTAAACATCTGACTCTGGGTTTCAGCTCCAGTCGTGATCTCACAGCTCCCTGACTTTAAGCCCTGCATTAGGCTCTGCACTAATGTGTGGAGCCTGCTTGGTATTCTCTCTGCCCCTCGCCACCCTCTCTCTCTCTCAATAAGTAAATAAACATGAAAAGAAAGAAAGAAAGAAAGAAAGAAAGAAAGGAGGGGGGAGGGGAGGGGAGGGGAGGGGAGGGGAGGGGAGGGAAGGGAAGGGAAGGGAAGGGAAGGGAAGGGAAGGGAAGGGAAGGGAAGGAAAGGAAAGGAAAGGAAAGGAAAGGAAAGGAAAGGAAAGGAAAGGAAAGGAAAGGAAAGAAAAAAATTCACAGGCCTATACCCTAAATAAGGAATCAGCCAGTCTGGGGCTGGGGCCCAGCCATGTTTTAATAAGCCTTTCAAGTTATTCTGATACACGCTAAAGTTTGAAAACCACTATTTTAGATAAATACAAAAAATAGTTTAAAAAATAGATACCAAATCTAGGGGGAAATAAAAAGCAAAGAGAATATTCTAGTTTAACACTATTTTCTCTCTTCTCCCTCAGAAAACCTCACTAAATGAAGAATAAAAAAAAATGTTTCAAGATATTATCTACCAAGACAAGTGGGAGAGGAAAGAACAACTAGCCAACCATTTCCAGAAGAGTTTGGAAGGTAGAAGCCTGATGCAGGATTCCTAACTGCCTTGATAGATAGAAGTCATAAAAGTTGCAAGGCAGATCCCTGCAGAAGACAATGCCTACAGGAGAAGCAAGCTAGTTCCCCAGAAAGAACACAAAAAAAACATGGTACTTGAAGGCACCTGGAAGGAGTAGGTGGTGTGTGGGCCTAAAATAAGGAATCTGGTTGAAAAGTATGCAGCGTAGTTGAGTCCCTGATGTTACTCTCTCCTTATGTCCCTCAAGAGACAGGTGATGTATTTTCTGGAAAAGCTGAACTGTAGGTGTCCGGCCTGACCCACTGCAAAACAGGGGTGAGGCAGAGAGCACAGGAACATTCAGTAAAAGGCTACAGGATGAATGGAGGGCTCTTCATTGCCCTTCTCACCTGTAGTCTTCAGAAAACCTGTATCCAAGTGTATATCTTGCACCATGTGGAGGTTGGAAGATTGTCCTCTGGGGACCCCAACTAAAAGGCCAGGGATTGATAACCTTCCAGTGACATCTACCACTTGACTATGCCCACCTACAAAAATAGAGCTTCCTTTCCATAATCTTTATATGTTTATGCTTAAACATAATCAGCTGAGGATCACCAGATGTGAAGAAGGATTCCAGTATGTAGAGACCTATAGGAAAAGAATAGATAATAGGAAACTGAAAAAAAGAGGGAAAAAATTTCCCCTTCCCCTAAAATTATAATTACCATCTTCAGAAAGAGAATATATTACATCCACATACACACAAAAATATTTTGCTATAAAAAAAATTCAGGAAATGAGAAATTGTTTTATACAGCGATTTTTAGTTACAACATGGTTGACACACAGTATTATATTAGTTCCAGGTGTACAACATAGTGATTTGACAACTATAACATTATGAAATGCTTTCAACCTAGAATTCCGTACTCAACTAAACTATCAATCAAGTATAAGAGAAAGATAATTTCAGATATACAAAAACTCAAAAAATTGACTCACTCTTATACCCTTTCTTAGAAAGGTACTAGAGGAAATGTCTCAGCAAAATGAGGAAACGAAAAAAAAAAGGAAGGAAATAGGAAGAAAAATATGGAAATCAGAAAATAGGGGCTCTGGCACTTATGAGGCAAAGAGAATTTCCAGGAAATTGGCAAAGGAAATTTTTTACAACCTAACCTGTGTGAGCCAGAACTAAAAAGCATCCTACCAGCTGGGGATAAGCAGGGGGTATGGGGTGAAAATCTCTAGAAAACAAAAGGGAGGGGCCATTTAGCCTGTCTGGAAGATACAGAAATCATTTCTAGGCATTAGAGCATTTGGGGAGAAAATTACCAATAAAAGAGAAAAAAACTACTCAAGAAAGTGATAAACTGTAAACCAACAACAACAAAAACCAAAGCTCAGATGAGAAAGACAATATCCTAAGATATTATTTGGTTTAGCTGCAAACAATATGCCATACATAAAATAATATAAATATTCATGCATATTTATGATAAACTACTCAGAGCATAAAGGAAAGGAAGATTGGGGAAGTGAGGGGTTAACGGATCCCAAACAAAAAGGAAGTCAATAGACACAGCCTGATAGGATAAATTAAGACATAACAGAATAGGCTATTCTATCAGATAGTAGTATACATATGGAAAAATATGTCCTAGGATAGAAAGAAAGGAGAGGCAGGCTGTTTTGCAGTGTGATCAAGCATTTTCTGAGCAGATATCTCAATTCTTAGAAGGAGTCTGTCATGCCAAATCTGGAGGACCAACTATCCGGGCAAAAGCAACAGCAAGTGTTAAGATTTCCAGGTAACACTAAACTTCGTGTGTTTTAGAAAGGCAAGAAGACCAGTAAGCATTGGGCAGAGTCAACATATGGGGAACAGTAGAAGAGACATATCCAAATGGGAGAAAATCATTTGAGCTTCACAACTGTGCTGTACCTAAGAAGATTACATGATTCAAAGAAAAACAAAGCAATACCACATCTGTTTATCTTATTTCATGGATTTATCCTGCCTTGCGTGATTCTATCCTACCTTCTTTACCACGTTAGTACCATCAACCACCGACACCACAGCACCCTGTACTGTAGTAAACACTCAGATAAAAGTTCCTCTGGCCAATATATCTGAGTCTTTTGCATGTCTGGGAATTAGTCTATTACCACATCAATCATGCCCCCTTCGTTTCTAGCTACTCTACTCCATTTTGCATTTCTCCGTGTAATCATCATCCCAGTTTGCTATCACGTTTTAAATAGTAGCAACCTACAAGATTTCACATTTTCTGAAAATACAAGACTCTTGTGTAGAAATTATAATTAGGCCGGCTGGGCTATGTTCTATTATTAGTAAGAATTGTGATTTTTAGAGTTGTGGGTTAATTGCTAATAACTGTATGCAGTGTTTTCCCTCAAGATGTTTTCTATTACAGTAATTAACTGAGCAGCTGGGAGAGCAGACATTAACCATTTGTCTTCGCAGTAGCCCTCACTGGGGACTCCCCCCAAACCTTTGCACATGGCTTTATTTGCTATTTGATGCGTAATGTAAGAGGCAAGCATAAAAGATATAGGATGTCCGCACTTTGGAATGGATATCCAATTTTAAATGATTTTTTCTTGTTGAAGGGATTCTTCCCCACACATGTGATGAATAGATTATGAGAAACGTAGAATGTCTTTTAGATATATGGACTTATTTGACTAGTTTTTATGTGCATATTTCTCTTAGTATCTTCACATAATGAAATTTTGTCACAGTGATTGTGTCAGAAGCCTGAGCTACCCTGAAGACACCACTGGTTTATCTGTTTACAAATTAGATTGGACCGGTAAGAGCTGGCTGATACACTGAAGAAATCTGTTCTGGAAAACTTTAGGAGGCACTGCCTGATAGTCCTATTCTTTTTCATGATATTTGAATTCCCATTTGGTGGTTAACTCAGCTCTGACCCTTGATTTGAGTATCCCGGCACTCCCTCTAGGACCCTTGGTGCTTCCCTGTGTGATTTTGTTTACCATCTGATGTGGCTCCTCTCCCAAGACTATATACAAAATCGGATATTTGACCCCAGTTCTCCTAACCAATTCTGCTATTGCCTGGATGCCACTCCATCTCTGCCAAGTTCTTTTCTACAGCATGCTTTTTGTTAGCACAAAGGCATTCTTCTTCTTTTTTTAAACAGGGAACATTTTATCTAATTTTTTTTTTTTTTTTTTTTAAGTAGGCATCACGCCCCGCACAGAGCCCAAGGCAGGGCTTGAACTCACCTCACTGAGATCAAGACCTGAGCTGAGATCAAGAGTCTGATGCTTAACCGACTGAGCCACCCAGGCACCCCATAACACGTTTTAAAAATTGATCTCAAAACACAGGTAGGTAGAGACTAAGTACAATTTTTTTTTAATGAAAAAAGCGAGGCTTTGGGAAAATTTTTAGGTATATAAGAATTTGTTATCTTCTCTCTTGTTGAAAAAAATAATGAACTCATTAGTGTTAAGATCTCATTGCTTTTTTTTACCATGCTTTTCCAGAGGCGAGAGTTGTCTTTCTTCTTAATATTACTCCTTTTCTTTAAATCCAGAAAAGCTCTGGGTTTCTCAGAGTGTGTGGTCAGAAGAGCCTCAACAGGAAGAATGCTATCTGATTTACACTAATGCTACAGAAGCTACACAAACAAAAGCATTCTAGGCCCTCTGGCAAATGAGGCAGGCCACAGCTTTTCTTCCCACTTTGAAAAGACACAAGACCCTGACCTACTCTGCCCAGTTGGTGGTGGCTCATCAGGACTCACTGGGGCCACCAACTCAGTGTCAGTGCTCAAAAGGGAGACTCGCCCATTACAGATCACCCTCCTGAGTCTAAACTTTGCAAGTCTCAAAGGTCCCCCTCGTACTTCGAAGAGTGTAATATACCAAGGGTGTGAAGGCAAACAAGGCCGTAGTGTGAGGTAAAGACAATTTTTTATTTAGAAATTTCCATACTGGAAATCTCAGTGGGAGCCTGCGTCATTAATTGGAACAACCCTGGAAACAGGTTGACAAGACAGAGTCAGGTAGAACCTAGAGTCTGGGATAGATGCATTCAAGAAGACAAGTGTCAAGGCAATTAGAGGTGAGATACCAGGCAGAGAAGTGTTAAGTCTGTGATCCTCAGGGTCAGCGAGAGGTTTAAACAAAAGCAGGGCAATAACCAGGATGCCCACTTATTTGGTTGTGGACAAGGAAGCTCTGAGTCATCCTGCCTCTTCCTCTAGAAAACCTTGATTCCATGGGTTGATTCTCCCTGTACAGCATTCAAACCTAAATGATGCTATCTGCTTAATTTTTTATAAACAGTGCCTTGCAGGGAAATGCTTTAATGAATCCTTTTTGATTTACTGGTTGGTTGAACCAATTTTGGAAAAGCCCTGCAAAGCATGAATTAAAATACAAATTGAGTTTAGAAAATATCAGCTTGCATATTCCAAAGGAAGATAAGCTCTTGCTAACTTGCCCTCACATTCTTCCTTATGGCAAATCCTTTTCAATACACTCCTAGCAATAACTAACAGAGGAAGGCCAAACAAACATAATATCTACATTTTCTGTCCACTTAAAATGAATTTTGTATGATGAAATCTGAGTTGATTGTTTCAAATTAATAGCCAGGTGTTTAAATTTTACTGTCTACTTCATTCAAATTTATTTTGAACTCCTTAAGGTGGGAAACATGTTTTATACTTATTTATATTATTCAAATGACAAAACTATATTGGATAAGGTCATGTTGAAAGACTGAAGTGTCTTAGTTAACATTAAAGTTTTTTGGGGGCCTTTTCTAGAAAACTATTTCACAAAAGAACTGACTTATATTGTCATTATTACTTCGGTTAACGGGACGGGGGGGGGCGGGGGGGGGGAAGGAAGCATAGATAACAGCAATGCCTCTTTGGCTAAAATACAAACACTCTCCTACTTCAGAAATAAGAACCAAGGATAAAAGTCTTGGTGTTTTGGTGAGTTCTTCATAAGCAAGAAAACACGTGAGGTTTTGCTATAATTCAAGAGCCATTCTGTCAGTGCTTTAAAGAGGGTAGAAATTAAGCTATATTAAAGCTTGTCTTGGCCCAATTATGGAGTGAAAGTGAGGTATCTATGGAATGGTTCCAGGATACGTTTCAAATCAGTTTGAATCCAGCTATTTGGTCCTTATTAGGACTTCAGGGGACAGCCAAGAATTACATTTAATTCATTATCTTGTTCTAAAAGCACTACAGTGGCTGCTACACAAATTGAAAGCAGCATTTACACAAGCTAATACCCATGGTATCTTTCCAATTTATCTTTTGGGCATTATCACCTCCCAGTGTACCTCCTTGAAAGTTTGACATGTGGCCTGAATTCTCATTTTGTAGGATGATAGCTATTCACCCTGAAGAGAACATTGAAGAAAATGGCCCCACATTAAAGTACTAAGAATGCTACCTGAAATACATTTTAAAAGATTTGAAAATAGCTACAGTCTTGTGGCAGAAATTGTGCTATATATAAACTTGCCTTCTAGGCAGTCCATTCTTTCTGGATTGAAGCTGAAGTATTATTATTGACTTAATTCATTGCTGTTTGACTCATGTCCAGCAATCTGCTGTAGATCCATAATAGAATTATTGCTCTCCTTTGTGAAACATTCAAAACCGCTGGTGCTTATTTGTTCATTTGTGTGTCACTGTTCTTTAAAAGGGAGAAAATTTAAATATGTTTATTTCTGTGATGTGAAAGTAAATATATAACCTGTTGAAATTCAAGATAGGAAATTGTTCCTTCAGGAAACTGGCAGGAATGACACAGGAAGAAATGTTGCCCACATACAGTGTGATTTCTAATAGTTCATTGATCTGACTGTTTGGTGTCACCTTTTAGAGTGTGCATTAACAAAAACCCTGCATGGCTATGAGACTGACAGCATAATCCTAGAGTGTTTTATGTGACTAGACACTAGCAATAGAGAATAACGTGTGAACTCCCAGATATCAGGCAACAGCACTCCAAGCCAACTTGTATTAATGCTTTATATTGATGTAAAACCTTTTTTTGCAAAAAGTAAAAAGCACTTCCTTAAAATTGTCTTGTTGGGTTTTATAACAACTCAGCAATGCACAATATCTGAGACCACAATGTGTTGAGCTAAGATAATACCTTAAATTTCCCAATTCCTAATCTAGTATTTCAAACGTTTAATCATTAGTCATCCTTCCAGTCTCCAAAGATGCCAAAAATTACTCATTCCATATAAGACTTGAAAAAGGTTATAGAAAAATCTTTCAGAGAAGATTCTCTTAGCGCCTATAAACCATTAAGTAAACATTTAAAAATCAATTGTATGAGAATTCGAGTGACTTTCTTTTAGCTGAGGATTTAAGCCTATTATTTCATTCTAAAGAAGAATAAAGTGAATGTTAAGAAAAGATCAACAAAATAGATATTTTCCAAATATATCTATTTCCAAATAGATATATTCCAAAACTTAAGCACACTCTTTACTAATTCAAAATGCTTCACTAATCTTTTAATTGCAAAAAATGTTCACTAGTCTTTTAAAAAGCTAAGGATTAGCTGTATTAGGAAATGTTCATGATCATTTTGATACACATAACAAATGGAAGAATAGTTCTTTGTTTTTCGGAGGGTAATTATGTCTTACTTTCTTATAATCTTATTTCTAGTCTCTCAGTTAACAGGCTACAGTGCTAAATTACAAGTTCTTCCTCTAGATGTAATGAAAGCACGCAGAGGTGAACACATAAAAAATAAAACACTATACAGGGCAATGTAAAGTTAGTCTTGGTGGTCCAAAAGCAAGATCTACAAGTCAAGGCTCTCACTGCTAGTTTGCTTTCCTGCTTTGTTGAGTTTAATATAATGACTTAAGGCCTAACTCAGTATAACACCCTTTTCTGTTCTTTCAGAACATATCTTCCCTTATTTCCCTCTTAATCACTTGGTCTTTGAAGATATTTCTATCAATGGGGAGGAAAAATGCCTTCCTAAAGGTACTTTGCAACTGACAGTTAATAATTCAATGAAATTTCATAAGAAGGAGCACTGAGGATGTTCATTTTCCTTCAGTTTTGCTAAGATGCATGATAGATTTACCAACACCCGCTGTTATAATCTTGTTTGCCCTTTGAATTAAAGTAGAGCAAAGGAACTGCAAAGGAAACAATCAACAAAACTAAAAGGCAACTGACAGAATGGGAAAAGATATTTGCAAATGACATATTGGATAAAAGGTTAGCATCCAAAATCTATAAAGAACTTACCAAACTCAACACCCGAAAAACAATCCAGTGAAGAAATGGGCAGAAGACACGAATAGACACTTTTCCAAAGAAGACATCCATATGGTCAATCGATGAAAAGATGCTCAACGTCACTCATCATCAGGAAAATACAAATCAAAGTCACACTGAGATATCACCTCACACTAGTCAAAGTGGCTAAAATGAACAAATCAGGAAACTACAGATGCTGGTGAGGATGTGGAGAAATGGGAACCTTCTTGCACTGTTGGTGGGAACGCAAACTGGTGCAGCCACTCTGGAAAACAGTGTGGAGGTTCCTCAAAAAATTAAAAATAGAACTACCCTACGACCCTGCAATAGCACTACTAGGAATTTACAGAAGGGATACAGGAGTGCTAATGCATAAGGGCATATGTACCCCAATGTTTATAGCAGCGCTTTCAACAATAGCCAAATTATGGAAAGAGCCTAAATGTCCATCAACTGAAGAATGGATAAAGAAGATGTGGTTTATATATACAATGGAATACTACTTGGCAATGAGAAAGAAAGGAATCCTGCCATTTGCAGCAACATGGATGGAACTAGAAGGTATTGTGCTAAGTGAAATAAGTCAGTCAGAGAAGGATAGATATCATATGTTTTCATGCATATGTGGATCTTGAGAAACTTAACAGAAGGCCATGGGGGAAGGGAAGGGGAAAAAATAGTTACAAACAGAGAGGGAGGGAGGCAAACCACAAGAGACTCTTAAATACAGAGAACAAACTGAGGGTGGATGGGGGGGCGAGGTGTGGGGGAGAGGGAAAATGGGTGATGGGCATTGAGGAAGGCACCTGTTGGGATGAGCACTGGGAGTTGTATGTAAGCCAATTTGACAATAAATCGTATTTTAAAGAAGTAAAGGAGAAAAATGTATATATTTCATTTAGGTTTAAATGACCTTATGCTAGCAAAACCGTGTGCCATCTTTGCCTTTTCTGGATTCCATATACTTTCTCTTTTATTTGGAGCAACTGTGTGTTTGGTTAATAACCTCACTGTTTTCTGCTGTTAAGGGAACTGAAGTGCCATTAACACATATTAAAGTACCATTGATTCCATTAGTGCCGACAAGCACTAAATCCCAATTTCTTTTTAAATAAGCATTAAAACAAATGCAGATGTCCTTTATTAACAAGTAACATGCTGAGCAACCCTTATTGCAATAGTTTAATATATGAGAGATGTCTTAAAGACCAAGTTAGAATCTTAAGGAGCTGAAATGCTAGAACTTGGGTACAATGAAGGATAAGTGAAGGAGTAAATAGGAATTTTCTACACGCTCACGAGCCTATCCAAAGGGTCATGTTTTATGTCCCATGTTAGAATCATAATCACTTTCGCCTTTGCATGTCTCCACATTTGTGTATTAGAACACCTATAATACCACAGTAGTGAAGAGACACATGCTGTAGATTTGCAATAAAGTGGTTTATTAATAAGGAACTTAAGCCTAGGAAATGGGCATAGCTTACATGGGCTCTTACTCTGTGGCTTCTAGATGTGGTCCTCATGATTAGATGTTACCATAGAATAGTAAAGCACTTTCAATTGTGAAGCAATCTCAAGGGAAGATATTTATGTGCCGGGGCATCGGGCCTTCTTAAAATACATGACAAATCTAGGGACCTTTTCGTACCAGTAGAACATAGAAGATTTCAGCATAAACCTTAGAGTCAAATATGCAACAAAAACAAAATGTTTTCTCTTTTTGTATTGATCACATTCCTAACCACTATTTTATTTCTTTACCCTTTTCTTTCTTTCTTTCTTTCTTTCTTTCTTTCTTTCTTTCTTTCTTTCAATGTTACTTATTTTTGAAAGAGAGAGCGCAATGGGGAGAGGAGCAGAGAGGGGGGGACAGAGGATCTGAAGCAGGCTCTGTGCTGACAGCAGCGAACCCAATGTGGGGCTCAACCATAGTTCGTGAGCTGACCTGAGACAAAGTCAGATGCTCAACCAACTGAGCCATCCACGTGCCCCTCCTCCTTGTTTTTCGTCTCTTCTTTACCTGTTCCTAGTATGGATTATGCTAGTTGTATGTATTTTTTGAAATCTGTTCTAATTTTTTTTTCAAATAAAGACATAGACAAAACTGAGAGACATTCACTTACTTTATTTGTTTGCTACTGCATTTGAAGAACCTAGAACAGTGCCTGACACTCAATATTTGTTGATTAAAAGAAAAAATGGTCGATGGCAGGCGATAAGCAGATAGAGATAGGTAGATGGATGATAGATAGATAGGTAGGTAGGTAGATAGATAGATACTGGTAGGAAGCTAGGAAGCAAGGAAAGAAGGAAGGAAGGGAGGAAAGAAATGCCTGCACATTTAGGCAGAACTGCCTACTCAAATAAGTTTGACAGAGTGGAGAACGGCTGGAAGCAGTAGCAGATCGCCAAAGTATAGAAGCTAATTGGTGGCTTTCCACAGTTCCACGGATGCTAACAAAAGACATAAGACTCCGTCAGAGACAAAGAACTTACTTACAAGAAAAGCAATAGCAGGCATATCAGCATATTTGTGTCAGCTCCCTAAGCTCCAAGTTCCACAGGGCTACATGGAGAGCCAGATAGAACCTAAACGCATAATACAGCGTGCCACAAGAGAGGAACCAAAAATTTAAGATATCTGCGACTTTCCTAGCAAGCACTTTTATATGGTCTGGAGGGAGAGCAGGTGTGTCAAAGGACCTGTGATTCATTACCTTGCTTTCCAGGATGGCCACTTTAAGGATTCCCTGTCCAGGAAAATGAGTAAAAAGAGCAAAAGCTTAATAGAGGATAAATCTGCTTTAGTATGTAGCTTCAGAGATTACACTGTTGAGCTACAATGTATGATTAAGAAGAGATAGCTGATTGTATGCGCCATGGGAGCTAGAAAACATCCTGAGAGGTGATTGGCCAAATAGAAGAAGAATAGCAGAAAGTAATCAGCACATTCATCATACAGAATAACCTCAGATAACTTGGAGTACATAGCAATGCCCCCACCCCAAAACAGCATCTATTATGGATGGTTTACAAAGGCATAGGTATGAATGGAAGTCACTGGAGTATCACACAGTGCGACAAGAGGTATTGGCCTGGAGTTATAGAAGGTGAGTGGAGTGTCAGAGAGTAGAACTGATGGGCTGCTTCATTGAAAAACACTGGAGCTAAGGTTGAGTACATCTTTTCTCCGAAGGCGGGTTCCCATTGTAAGAGGAGTAAGAGTAAAGGCTTGGCACCGCTATCCACAATGTAATGTTCTTTAACCAAATGTGTGAGCTGGCCCGTGGGGGCATCTTGTAGGAGGATTTCTGTTAAACCCGTCCCTGAACTCCCACGGCCAGCCATCAAGGTTGTCACAGTCTGTCTCTCCCTTCTTAAAAAAACCTTCAAAGACATTTTTAGTATACTCTTTTAGGGAAAAAAAAGTGTGGCTCGTTATGTTCGGCTTTTCCATGTAGCTACATTCTCAAGGATTTTGTTGTCGTTGGCAGCAGGGAGGTTGGAAACCGAGGAGCACTAATGAAATTTAAAAAGAACATCTTTTTATCTCGCGGGGTTTTAGCGGCTTTGGTTACTTGTTTATCTCCTGAAATTATAGCTCCTTTTTGATATAGAAATCTTAATTTCAATTCTCTGCAACATCAAAAGCGAAACAAAGACCACACTCCTTCAGCTGAGCCAGAAGCAGCAGGTTCAATGAACTCTGCATACTTCCTTGATGTTTTAGTGGTCTGTAGTTAATAACTTGTTATTCATTTGCTTTAAGAAAAAAAAAAAAAAAAAACTAGTAGCACATGGGTGGCTCAGTTGGTTAAGCTACCGACTTCAGCTCAGGTCATGATCTCATGGTTCATGAGTTCAAGCCCCACATAGGGATCTGTGCTGACAGTTCAGAGCCTGGAGCTTGCTTCAGATTCTGTATCTCTCTCTCTCTCTGCCCCTCCCCTCCTCGCACTCTCTCTCTCTCTCTCTCTAAAAAGTAAATAAACATTAAAAAAAGTTTTTAAAGAAAAAAAAACTACAACAGAAATTCAGGTGGAGTAACCAAAAAACAAAAAACAAACAAAAACAAAACAAAACAAACAAAACACAAAACAAAACAAAACAAAACAAAACAAAACAAAAAGCTACAAATCTTCCAGATTTGTTTTTCTACAGAGTTATTTCCAGGTTTAGGATATTTCTGTCAGTGCATTTTTTTTTTATGTCCCTGGAGCTGCATTTATCATTCCCATAACTGTGTAGGTATAGGGAGACATCCTAAATGAGTTTTAAGGGTCTCCTCTAGATTGGGCCTTCTGTTCAATGTTGCCACTAGCTTATTAGAATAGCATGAACAGAACAGTTGTTTTGGTTTGAGTTTCAAGATAAAATAATTACAACTCTCCAAGACAGTCCACAGATACAATTTGATAAATATGTCCATATTTGTTTACAGTATGTTAGCTGACTTTATTCATTTACTGCAAATAAATAAATCTGATACTAAAAATTCCAAAAGGAAGCAAAACAAGCTAAATATCAGAAGCATGAAATAAGGCTTCTCATTTCACTCATAAGTATGCTTTTACCTTGAATCTCACTCAGAAGAGCCTTGGACATATTAACATTGCCCCAGTCCTAGGTAGCTCTATCTAGCATTGCTTTACTACTTAAAAGCTACAAGGCCTTGAATTACCTTAATTTGCTTCCATTTCAGAGCACCCTCTTTCAACTGAAATATCCTGAAGTGGAATGTCTTATACAACAGGGTGAACAACCTCCAAAGAATGCATTAGCATAAGAAAGGAGTAAGCGTTGCAAATATTTTCCACTTCACTCTTTTCATTAATTATTGTTAAATAACGAGTTCAGACAATATCTGTGATAAACTATGTGAAAGGCTATTCCATATGTACTTCAGAGAAAAAAACTCTATAAAAAGGGAAAAAAAAACCCTCCCCATCTATTTCTCTCTCACACTGGTCAGAGGCCAGAGTGGCAAAAAATAGTGTAGAAAAAGTCTTTCCTTTCATTGCATAGGATGAGTCTGCCTAGACATGAGATAGAGAAGTTGATCTCTAGTGACCTTGAAGGACCATATAAGATTGCAGAGAAAATGAATGTACATTATAGAAGATGGCTGTGTCATCATTTGTTCTAATTAATTTCACATGTTTGAGGAGATTGGTTGACATTTACGATCAAACTTTATATTTTGATTTATTTATCACCAGTATTTATCACGTTTATCTGCAAAGAAATCTGCAAGCTGCAATCACAGCGACTGCTTAGGGCATGCCTGGTGTCTATTTCCCTGTTTTACAACAACTTCAAGGTTTTCACCCTTTTCTAAATTGTCAATATTAGAAGGGATACAAGGTTTTAATGAGAGTAAAATTTGAAAAGAGAGATTCTTACTTTGGCCAAAGAACATTAGGCTTAAAATATTTCATCCAACAGGCATCAGTATTGCATTTTGCACATCTGAGTCTCCACAAGTTACCTCATACTCACCTGGTAGAATCAAATTGCAAGTTTCGTCACAATAAATTAGAAATAGGCCTTTCTTGGTCTCAAATTCTGACTTGGTCTCATCCTGACTTCAGACAGAATGAAAAGAAATTTCATCTTTCAGGGATAGCCCTGCAAATGCAGATGACACTGGGTACTGTCAACCCAGAGGTGAAGAAGGAGGATACAGAAGGCAAGCGAGATGAGAGATGTTTAATCATAAAATTACTCTTCTCTTTGCAATTTTTCCCGGAGTGGAGTCTGCTTCCATTCCTCATCATCTTCACCTGGAGACTCAGTGCTATACTAATGAAAGATCATATCAGGAAGGAACCAAAGATGGCTAGTAAGCTTTAACTGCAAAAGATTTTAAAGGAAGCTAATATGAGCATCAGTAGTCTATGGTAATCAAGACAAAAAAAAATTCTAAGGGCAAAAAGAAATACTAATCTTGCTGCATAAAGTGGGCAGGGCATCCATGTGGCCACTGCTACAATTAGTTTACACAGGCGTGTATTCTAATTGATTTACAATATAAGGCCTAAGTTAATGGCATGCATACCCAGATGCTAATCAAGCTACCTGATACACTTCTCAAGCATTACCAGCATGAAGAGCGATATTGCCAAATGTATGAAGGTGAAGAAATAGGGCCATTGTGAGCTCAGAGTAAGAGAGTTCAAAAGGCATCTACATCTGGCTTATTCCAAGCCTCATAACAAGTCCTTCACCACATTTTTTACTGCCCCCTCCCCCTTCTACCCCATTTGTCCAGAATACCTTGCACAAAGTGGGCACTTACCTTTGTGTGGTTGAATGTAATGTTGAATAGAATGGAGTCAGAACCAAAACTTAGGAATGTATGGTTCTTAACCTACCTTTTGCCAACAGTTTTATGAGCTTAGGGAAACCATTGAACTTCTTTACTTGTTAGTTGTCTCATCTGCGTCATAACAGGTTAGAATCTATAAGCCCTGAGGTCCTCTCTTACAATGGGATGACCTACCCTTAGGAAAGATACCTGTTCAAGAGCACCTCTGCTGTATTTGTGGATTTTCCCACAGGAAAACTCTGTGGGTTTTCCCTTCCTTCCCCTTCTCTCTTCTATGTGCTTTGGATGGAGCTGACTCTAACTCTAGTTCCTAGGTTAGCGTATGGTCAACCCTAGCCAATCCAGGCACTGAATTCCTCCAACCATTGTCGTATGATCCAATCAGAGCCAATAGATACAGTGATACTTTGGACTGCAGGGACAAACAATTCTACAGATGACATGAGATGGAACTGCTAGGATTAAATTATAAAGCTGATAGGCAGAAAGCTGAGCAAAGAAAAGGGGAGAAATTGAGTATTAATAACATCAATTGATCCCCTGCATCAAACTTCACCCAAAGCCAAAATAACCTGTAAGCTTTTCTATTATGTGAGCCAATATGTTCCTTTTATACTTATGTCTGTTTTAGGTGAATTTTTGGTAGGTAAAAAAAGGAAAAAATCTTTACTTTTAATACCTATGCATTCCCTATAAAGTGTTTCATAACCCTGTAACCCATGAATATTTGTCAATAACAGAACAGATCTAATGGATCACCTGTCCCATTCATCTGTCACTACAAAAACAGGGCTTCTATTAATTGGAAGAAAAGTTTGTGTGTTTTACTAATGAAAGCAAGCTGCTGATCCCTACCTAAAGCTAAAGATGATAAAAGTCATATAATGAACCTTTCTATACAAGGCTTGGTCTCCAACCACTGATAGGCTTTCAAAGACCATAAATACCACTTAAACAATGGCTGACTTAAGGGAAAGAGTCCACTACTCATTGAGTGTTTGTGATATTCCATGCAGTTATTAAAATAAATATTTGCATGCTACTTCATATTTCCTTACTGATGTCCTTCTCTGTTCTCTCAGACATATTTTAGCAAAATCCATTTTTTTGCCAGCAAGATATATGCCTATATTTCCCACAGTGTGTCCATTGGAACACCTAGATTGTGACATAAATCATGGACAGGTTCTTGACTGAATCAGATAAGTCTGGGAAACAATTTAAAATCTGTCCCTCTCTGGAAAATTTATGTTAATATTAGGATATCAAATTCTCTGATTAGTCTTCCTTCACATTATTTAATGCAGCATTTGCTAAACTATTTAGATAAAAGCCATTGCATGCCCTGCCCACAATACCTAAAAACATTTGAGAAATCTAGCATTCTACTGAAACTACTTTGGGAAAAATGTTAATTTAGCTCATGTCTTCAGAAATTACAAAAAATTGTGAGGATCATTAGAATTCAGAATCAAGAGCTTAAACTCTTCCTCTAATTGGACCTGCATCTTGCCCACCTGCCTTCAGATTCCATTAGGTTGAACCATATGAAATTATCCATATTTTATGGTTTCTGACCCACATCCCAACTCTTATCCTCTGCATTAGATATTTTTCATTTGCTCCTCCAGTCTACTCTCTGCCCTTCTCCATCCTACTCTGTGTCCTGTGGGGGTGACATACGTGGACTGCATCAGTGAAATTCCTTGCTTTCTAGCTTCAGGTTGGGTTTTCCCAGTGGGAGCCATTGGAATATGGGCAGGTAGGAGGGAAGGAGAGATACCTCTTGCCCCAGCTCTCTCTGTGTCTCAGATTGCTTTGAATTATATCTAAAGCCCACATTCTCAGAGCTCTGTTTTCATGATGCTTTCTCTAGCACAGGGGTTCTCAACTTTAACACTATTGATACCTTGGGCTGGATAATACTTTTTTGTATGTGTCTGTTTAACAGCATCCCTGGCCTCTATCCACTAGAGGCCAATAGCATCCCCTCAGTTATGACAATTCAAAATGTTTCCAGATACTACCAAATGTCCCCCAAAGGGAAAAATTTCTTCCTATCACCCACCCCCACCATTGAGAACAACTGGCAGCTACTCTCCCCTGGTTTTATTAACACTTCCCTTCCTTTGCCCCTTCAGGCCTAGGGGTGGTACACAGTTCTCACTGCTAACACCACAGTTGGGTCTCTATCCCTGGTTTCTTTGCTTTTATAAATAGCTCTTTTACTAAAATTGTCCTCAGTTGTCTCAGTTCAGTGTGTTATGTGTTCACTCTTGGGACACTAACTAATATGCTCTCTATTCTCTCCCAACCCCATTATTTACTATCCACCACTTAAAATCTGTTTACTTTCTTTGAACCTTTACACAAGTTCTTCTTATAAGAGAAATAGAGGCAGCATTGATTGAGAGCTCACCACATGTCAAATATGGTGGCTATAGCTTACATGATTGTGGTAAATATTAATGGTTGGTTGTCTCACCACCATCCATTTTCTCTTTTCAAAAAGTACTCTAATTTGGATTCAAGTATCCACCCCTCCCACATATAACCCATGTGCTTCAGGCAGAGCTGACCCTACAGCTACTTCCGATTGTTCTAAGATTGTTAGGACCGACTATTCTAAAGATAATCCATTGAGCCATTCATGACAGGCATTAATTAAGACTTTGGCTCATAATAGGCATGTGCTACAATTTGGCCAAATGAGACTTGAAGAGCAGTTTGATGGCAGTTCTGGGAAAGACATTTCCTACACCAAAGAGAGAATTGTCAATTAATGGTCTCTTTGTCTCTGACTTTTCTAGACCTTATAATGAGCATTATAATGTCTAGAACTCTTAACAACCACCTCAATACTGGTATGAAGAAGTAATCACAGGCAGGAAGGCAAAGTTAGAGAATCACAAAGAAACAAGGCCATCGACTCAACCATACCTGATCACTGCCAACCTTCTGGACTTTCTCAATTATGTTATCCAATATATTTCTTCATTTTCAAGAAAGTTTGAGTTAGGATTTCTGTCACTTTCAGCTAAAAGCTTCCTAGCTGAGTCATTCATTTAATTCATTCAACAACTGTTTATTTCCTACTTACTATATACTAGGCCCTATTTTAGGCATTGGGGCTACTGTAATGATCCAATCCCCAAATTGATAAGGAGAGTTACTTTTATGTCACTCTAAGAGCTAGATGCATGTGCATGATGCTGATAAGAATTCTCAGTTGAGAGATGTTAAGTGACATGTTTAAAGAGACCAAACTAGAAAGTTTTAGAGCTGGACTAGGGGTGTCTGACCACGTAGCCTTTCTATTACATTCCTTTCTATTTGAATCAGCCATATGAAATCATTTAGCTACCAGTATCCACATGGAAGAGACACAATTAGGTAAGTTTTGATGAGGAGGGAGTGGTTAGATAATCCAGGACTCTGCAGTCATTTCCATGAGTTTAAGGAACAACTAAACGAACTGTGGAGTTGCCCTCCCCTGGTGACTTGACCTTACTGTGGTGCTTGCTGGTTCAGCAGAGCTCTCGGAGTCTTATCTACCATCTATCTCCACCTCATAGACTCAGAACAAGCCAATGGCTCCCAATCTTGTGCTTCTCTATGGGGGCCAAGAGAACATCTGCATTTTTTCCATGTCACATGGAACTTTGCATAATTATGTCCTGCTTCTACTTTTATTCCATCCCTACGTTTCAGTGGGAGGCCAGGGTATAGCTCTGCTTTTAGATTTCCTTTCAAAATGACCACCACTCTCCCAGATGTCCTCTGGGTTTCCAACCCACAGAAAGGAAGGCACGCGACCATGTCTGAATGGTTACCTTCCTTCATTTCTTAGCCTTTCCTCCTCTTCACTCCTACATGGGGTAGAAGGGGCTGGATTTATACTTCTTCTTGTTTTTCAACTGTTTTCCCTATTTCACATCCCTGACTATGACCTCTTGCTGGGCTCGTAGGGTGGATTCAGTGTGGAGGGAAAAGCTACTTTTTTGATAATATTCCTTATAAAGCATTACAGAAATATTTCTCCCATCCCATTACAAATGCCAGCACATTGACCATCTGGAATTGTTTTCGGAATAAAATGAGATTGCATGAAAGCTGTTGATAAAATGTGAATGACAATAAAAAGTAAGATATCATAGTGTTATTATTAATTCACAAAGGAAATAATCCATTTAGCCCTTTATTCCAATTCTTTTTTTTCTTAACTTTTTAAAATGTTTATTTATTTATTTTTGAGAAAGAGAGAGAGAGAGAGAGAGAGCAGGGGAGGGGCAGAGAGAGAGGGAGACAGAATCCCAGGCAGGCTCCATGCTGTCAGCACAGAGCCTGACGTGGGGCTTGAACCCATGAACCATGAGATCATGACCTGAGCTGAAACCAAGAGTTGGACGCTTAACCAACTGAGCCACCCAGGTGCCCCCCTTTATTCCAATTCTAAGATACTTCTGTACTGAAAACAAATTATGGAATTAAAGGCTGCCAACTGTATCCTGTTACAGTATGGAGCAAGAAACCAATCAATAAATTATATCAAAAGGTTATTGGTAAATCTTTGACTTGTGAAGTAACATTTTAGAGTGAGGCAATCTTACAGATTTTCAATCAGCGGTTCTCGGTCTTTGCTGTACAATAGAATCACCTGGGGTAATACACATGCCCAGGCCCTACCTTCAAACCCACTACATTAGATTAAATATTCCTTCTTGAGAAGAGTGACATTACACGAAAACCATAAAAGAAGCTAAGGGCTGTTTTCATAAGATCTTAGTATTAAAAATTAGAGCCCCTCTGGAAAATCAGAAATGCCACAGGGATGGGTTAACGAAAGTAAAAGCCTGAGATCACTTGCCCAGGCTGGCAATCTTATTTTCAGGATCGGAGAAAGCAGAAATGATTTTATGTAGACACCGTTCCATTTTCAGATGAGAAACATGACGACTGCCGGATTTGTCCAAAGTTATCCGCCAGAGCCTACAGCCTGGACTCCAGCAGGATTCTCAAAGGCAGCAATGGCATCTCCCCCCAATTCCCTGCCCCGTGACTCCGGCATCTCGCTCTCGGCATACACTTCTCTGCCCTTCACCCAGATGAAAGCACGACTTCAGAGAAATGTGAAGTAGTTCCAGTTCCTCCTCACACTTAAATTGGCCTAAAACGCCAGCTGATCAGAAACACAGATGCCTAAGATAGAAATAGTCCTGTCTTCCTGGCTCCCGGGGCCAGGAGACAAATGGGTGGAGGCCAGAGCCGCGAGGGAGGTGCTGCTGAAGCCAGCCTCCCAGCAAGCAGCAAAGTGAATCACCGCTGCCATTCAAAACGTGTCCAAAAGAAACCAGGGCTTCGGGGGAGAGGAAGCAGGTTTTTTTATCCCGTGACTCTGTAGAGATGGTGGTGACAGCAGCTGTGCTTCCTCCCCTTAGAAAGTCATTTTAGCGTTAGATTTTCCCTAAGGAGGAAGCAGATGGAGAGAAGCTTGACTTACACATATGTGACTGCTGCTGGCTTTCCTACTGCTGCTACTGACCCTGGATTATATGGAGAAACAGCGCTTTGGAGGAGGGAGGGATGATTATTCAAGGGGCTCTTTTCAGACCCGTAGACCTAAAGGCCTCAAGAGTGTGTTAATGTTAGGGGTTAACTGTGTGCTCTTTGAAATTCTGAAGATGTGGCCATAGGCTATCATTTTGTATAAGATGATGATGTCTCCTGATTACCTAGTAAACAAGTATAGCCTGACAGCTGTGACAGGCAAGGTGGCCGTGAGGGTGCATTGCTCTGAGTTCCTGGCCACAGAGTGGTTGTAGTCGAGTCGTCTAGCAGTGCAATGAATTGAATCATAGGCTATGTTCCGGCCTAATAACCAACATATTTCCTTCTTGCAGACATAGTACTTCTCACCCTCACATCATCCTACAGAGAGGCACCGGCATATGACTCAGGGAAGCAACATAATTGGGTGAAAAAAAAGCAAAGAAGAAAAAAAAGTCTTTCTTCTTC
This sequence comes from Lynx canadensis, assembly GCF_007474595.2. Lineage (NCBI taxonomy): Eukaryota > Metazoa > Chordata > Mammalia > Carnivora > Felidae > Lynx > Lynx canadensis. Next base: position 61,404,903 of record NC_044311.2, on the reverse strand, counting down.
CTGACTCCGCTTCCAAAGATTTAAGCCTAGAGGACACAGTGAACTCCTATAATGGATAAAACATTTGCTCCTTTTCTGAAGATAAAGAGACAGATTCTCCTTTTCTGAAGCAGGGAGAAGAGATGAAAGGGGAAAGGATGAGGGCAGAGAGTTTAATTAGAAAGGGAAGAGAGTGCCAACTCCATGAAAGTCATGTAAACCGAAAACTATTTTCTGCAAAGGACAACCATGGCATTGTTCAGGCATCCAAGAGAAGAATGGGGGCTGACTTTTCATCCCCAGACCACCGAGCCTGCAAAACACTTGCATGCTCGCAAGATAACACTAGCACTTCCTGCCACGGGCACCGGAATCTGTGAAGGGTTTCCCTTCACGGGCAACTAGCACTTTGTCCAGCGGATACCCAGCAGTTGACTTCTGTCCCAATCCAGAGACTTTGCCTTCACCCTTCTTATTTGCCTCCCATAGACACACCTTTGCTACATCCCAAAGAACGAGAGTGGGCACAGGTACCTTTATAATGGATTACAAAAAGTCTTCACCCCTATTCTCTGGCAGTACTTAGGAGGACTAAACAAAACCTGGTCAAAATTCTCCCTGAGCAAGGAGAAATATATCCCATTAGAGGTGTTAGAGAGAGAATGATATAAGCACAAGTAAAGTAGAATGGGAAGGGGGGGGGAAAGGTACTCCATGTTTCTGGGACAAGAAAAGGAGCTGCTTCTTTGAGGAAGTGACACTGGAACCTAGTCTAGAAAGACAGGTGGTTAGAAGCTTCTAGGTGGAGAGTGGCAGAAGGACAAGCATGGCATCCAGGGACGTAGAAGAACCAGAAAGTTGTGTGAAATAAAACTCAAAGAAGAGGGAATATAGGAGTGGTCACATCAAATGTATCGGAAACTTCCTAAGAATCTAAGGGACAATGAAAAGTGTTCTTTCGATTTAGCCATTGGATTTAGCCACAGGGGAGCATTGGTGACTCTGGTCAGAGTAACGCCAGTGGACAGTGCCATACTGAAGAATGAACTAGAGGAGAAGAAGCAAACTGTGTACATGGAGAGCTGTGGTTCTCAAAGTGTGTCCCCTGGACCTGCAGCATTAGCTTCACCTGGGAACTTGTTAGAAGTGCAAATTCCCTCTCTTTCTCTGTCTCTCTGTCTCTGTCTCTGTCTCTCTCTCTCTCACACACATACACACACACACACACACAGCCATCAATCTGGGTTTTCACGAGCCTTCCAGATGACTCTGATGCTTGCTAGAGTTTGAGAACTATTGGATCTTGTGAACTTGAGGTCTTTATTTAACAATAATGAGGAAGAATTTATATTGTCTTTTTTAAGAACATGGTGGGGGGTGATTATATTAAAAGTATCTTGGTAACCAGTGAAATATCTCTTAATGATTTCTTTTTTTTTAAGAGGTTGTGTGTTTTTTCAACGTTTATTTATTTTTGAGAGAGACAGAGACAGAGAGCTGGGCAGGGGTAGAGAGAGGGGGAGACACAGAATCCGAAGCAGACTCCAGGCTCCAAGCTGTCAGCACAGAGCCCGATGTGGGGCTCGAACTCATAAACCATGAAATCATGAGCCAAAGTTGGATGCTCAAATGACTGAGCCACCCAGGTGCCCCTCTCTTAATGATTTCTAGTAATGGTTAAGGAAGCTCACCACAAAAGTGAGATTAATAATAGGTATATAAACCCTAAATTCCTAAGAACAAGAATTTTCTAGGGAGTTAAGAAGTCCACCCCAAATCCAAGCAGGGTGACTCAGAAAAATTTCAAGATTACAGACTTATAATTTGTTTGATTAAATTTAATCACCTTTGGCGTTTCTAGAAACAAAAATGTGAAAGTGCATGCAAAGACGTCTAGACAGAGTGAAGGTCAGGGAGAGTGTGGGAGGCTGGGAATAGTGGTAAGAAGCGAAGGGAAGGCAGCAATCAGGACCGGGTAGGGAGAAAGTACGTGGTGATGAAGCCACGCTAGCAAAAGATGAAACAAGAAAGAGCAGCTGAATACCCTAATCAGCGTCAGGAGGAGTCACGCATCTGCGGTCTGAGGACAGGTCATAAGCCTAAAGCACCTGAGTCGACTGAAATCTATTCTGGGCAACAGGGCTGTCTGCAGCATCATGTTCTAAGTGCCCAAGACCTTAGAGTCACCTGCCCAAATGGCTCCAGGTGTGCCTCAAGAGTCTTTACTCATTCTCACTTGGGTCTCATGCCCTAAGGAAAGGCAGAGGAATGGCCAATGGGTGGCCGTTTGTTGGCGGGATGGATTAAACTTGTATTTGTGTTGGCAGAGGTGTTCCCAACATAGACGTGAGACCCTTAACAAGTCAGGGCAAGAATCAGGAATGAAAAGAGGTGAGTCAGAGCAGAATAGCATAGGATGGAGGCTGGGAGCTGTGAGGCTAATTCCTCCCCACAAGGAAATTGAAGGTCTAGAAGGCCTAACCTGGCACTCTAGATCATAATGAAGGTATATTTGTCAAGGTAGGAAGACAGAACATATTGTAATCAATAACATGTTAATTAATTATTTATAAACACTTAGATGGAATGTGGGCCTTGATTTGTACTCTCGCCCTAGGCCCCACACAAGTTGGGGGGGGGCTGCTAGTACCAGGGATGGTTAGTCATAAATATTCTGGTCATTACAAGAAATATTTTCTATTCTAAATTAGTATATAGGTCTTCTTATTTATAAATAAATTTGTGGTGGTTTTCCTTATTGTAAACCACTTCCTCTTCAGGCAATCTATTGAATTCCCTAGTCCTGTGTCCTTGAGAACTAGATCTAAACCATAGGGACCATGTGAAGACAATGGCACCCACCTGATTTGCCTAAGCGTTGGATGGTATCTTGGACAACATTGATCTCCTCTGTAAAAAGGGTAAGAAGGAAGAGCAGAAAAGAAGAATAAACTAAAGGAGAGCTGAAGCCAGATAGAAAGAGCTCTTCTTTCTAATACATAAAAAGGAAAAATGTCAGCTATTATTCAGTCTCATTTCAAAGGTTCAGTATTAATGGCAAAAAAGCAAAAGTTCTGATGCATCAATTTGGAAAAAGCTGTTATCAAGTACTAAGTGTCCCTTAAGTAAAATTATGGAAAATTGGAATAGAAATTCAATATATTGCACAAATAGAAAATTATGTAGGTGGCTTAAAAGGAACGTGTTGGAATCTACCTAGGCTCTAAAAATTAAGAGTATCCTACTGAAACCATTTCTTTACTACTTACCAGAGACCACTTAAAGTGACTAAAGCTGACGGTCTATGTAAGAACTGTGGTGCCTTTAAGGCCAACTGCATATGGAATTGCCCCAGGGCTGGAGGCAGGTGGTAATGAAGACCTTGACAACTCCCACCATCAGAGGCAGATAATCTGTCCTATACTCCTCTGGGGACTCTCCAAGCTGAGATTATTTTTAATGGGAATTGTTTATTATAAAGGCAGATAATTTTAATAATTTTCAAAGCTGAAAGGAAGCAATGAGCACTCGTAGCATGTCAGAATATGTTGGTCTCTGGCTCACATAGCTTGAAAACACAATTTTTCCATTTGAGCTAAAAATCACAAGGAATATTTTAGACCATGGCTCAGTTTTTTATAGATAAATATTTGAGCACTAGTAGCTACAGACTGAAGGAATACCATCTATACTTGTCAACTCTAATTTTTAGAAAGATCCCAAATATTATCTACTCCCCCTCCCCCCCCATGCCAATTTCATCCGAGAGAGGAAGTAGAGAGTAGGAAAGAAAAGAAGTAACAAATAGAAAAGAGGGCGGGCGGGAAGTACAGACAATATGGTAACACTAATAATATCTCCCACTTGGATATAACACTTCCCTATTTAAAGGATTTTTACATAATTCTGTTATTTGCTTGGTACAGCCAGCCCATGAGGTTGGTATTACTACATTCATTTTACTAACGAAAAAATTTGGGCCCAGGGATACATCACTGGCCCAAGATTACACAGAACAGCTGTATGAAGATTAGGCCAGAATCAATGAAATAATTCCCATCCTGTAGTCATAAAATTAATGATTGTGATATTTAACATACTCTGATAGATTATTACGTATTGGGCATTGTAACGTTTAATCTTGCCAACCAAGGGGATAGGAATAGTCATTGCCTCACTTTCACAGACATGGGGTTGGAAGCAAAGTAACTTGGCCAAGTCACCCAGGGAGCAAAAAGTCAAGAAGCCAGAACTGGTGGCCCTAACCTGCCTTTGGTCTACATCGTTACAGTCCTATATGCAGTGTAAAAGGAAAATTCATCTACCCATCACTGATTTTCAAACATTATGAAGGAAAAATATTGCTATCTTTTTCTATTCCTTTACTTTAGTTTTCTTTCCTGCTCCTCTTCCTTCATTCCACACAAGTCAACCTCAAATCCTTTTAAAATAAAAAATAGCGGGGTGCCTGAGTGGCTCAGTGGGTTAAGCATCCAACTTTGCCTCAGTTCATGATCTCATGGTTCATGGGTTCAAGCCCTGCATTGGGCTCTCTGCTGTTAGCGCAGATCCCACTTCAGATTCTCTGCCTCCCTCTCTCTCTGCCTCTCCCTCTTACTCTCCCTCGCCCCTCCCTCAAAAATAAATAAAAATATTTAAAAAAAAATAAAATAAAATAAAAAATAGCTTTCTTGGCATACTTGAGCTGAGCACCAACCGCCTTATGTCCTCAACTAGAATTTCCAACCATGCTTCCATTGGTCGACATTTCCCTTCAATATATTTTCCCTACGCCCTAAGCAATTACATATTGGATCTTTTTAAAAATGCATTTTCCTTGTGGCACCTGGGTGGCTCAGTCAGTTAATGTCCGATTTCAGCTCAGGTCACGATCTCATGGTTATTGAGTTTAAGCCCCTTGTCAGGCTCTGCACTGACAGCATGGAGCCTACTTGGAATCCTCTTTCTCCCTCTTTGCCCCTCCCCAAGTTGTGCATGCTGTGTCTTTCAAAAATAAATAAACTTAAAAAATAAGCATTATCCTTTTCCACTCTACACATACTCTGTGGAACATCAGTGGAAAGAGTCTGCCAATTACCCACCAATATCTATCTAGCCTCTCCATCCTCTAAAATAATAGAACATTGGTTTTGTGACCAGCTTAAATACCCTATTTCCAAGCATTCTTGAGGTAGGGGTGGTCATCATGCATGGTTCTGGCTAACAAGGTACAAGCATAAGGTGACTGGGGCTATCCGGGAAAGTTTTGCTTTCCTAATAAGGCAGGACACCACTCTTACTTCTTGTGGATTTCTTCTTCTTCCACCTGCAGTGCTCAGGGAAGGTTAGAGATCAAACATGTGGGATTCATGAAGTGACCATGTGGATAAAAGTCATAGGTCAAAAATGGAGGAGCAGAAAGAGAGAAAGCATCTAGACTGATGTCACCAGGAGCCACTGTAACGGTCCTGGATGGCTGAACCCTGGTCGATTTTCTGTGAAAGAAAAAGAAACCCTTATTTGGATAATTGACTGAGATTTGTTTTATGCAGTTGAATACAATCTTATCGGACACAGTGTGTTAATACTGAGATAATAGTGTAACCACACTGGTACAACAACAAGAAAAGCAAATCTAATAGCAACAAAATCAACAGCAATTATATAAGAAGAGCACACACTGTGGTTTCAAGGGTGTGAGTTTATGCTCCAAAAATGAGAAATCAAAGCTGATTCCTATGGGCTTGTGAAAAAAGAGAGAGGCATTTATTGACAAGAGATACAATCGATAGAGAAAACAAAGAGATGCTAAATGAAAACACAAGTGTAAATAACGATGTAAAATGTATAACAAACATGTTGATTTTACTCATATGTAATGTATCTACACGTTTAACTCCACGTTGTACTAAAGCAAATATCAATAAGCTAAACTACCTGGGAAGAACTCTATGAAGGCAAAATTATGAATTTCAGAAATGTTTTCACTGATACCCCTAATTTTCTACTACTTCCATACCAACTTCTCATATCCTCAGCCCCCTCCCAAACCTCATGACTTCTGATTTAGTGCCTTTTATGTGTGTCCTCTGACTCAGCCAAGGACGATACCCAAAACTCATTTGCCCCATTCTCCAAACCTTTGGGACCCTGCACTTTGCTAGGAAAGGCCTGGATATGCTAAAGTACCCTGATATATTAATTAGAAAATATGTCTTTTAAGGGAATTAAAAGGAAATATGAACTATTGGGACCTCATCAAGATAAAAACAATCAACAAAACTGAAAGGCAACTGACAGAATGGGAAAAAATATTTGCAAATGACATATTGGATAAAGGGTTAGTATCCAAAATCTACACAGAATTTGCCAAACTCAACACCCAGAAAACAATAATCCAGTGAAGAAATGGGCAGAAGACATGAATAGACACTTTTCCAAAAAAGACATCCAGATGGCCAACCAACACATGAAAAGATGCTCAACGTCACTCCTCATCAGGGAAATACAAATCAAAACCACACTGAGATACTACCTCACACCAGTCAGAGTGGCTAAAATGAACAAATCAGGAAACTACAGATACTGGCGAGGATGTGAAGAAATGGGAACCCTCTTGCACTGTTGGTGGGAATGCAAACTGGTGCAGCCGCTCTGGAAAACAGTGTGATGGTTCCTCAAATAGTGCTATTCCAGCAATAGCACTACTAGGAATTCACCCAAGGGATACAGGAGTGCTGATGCATAGGAGCTTGTCAACCCAATGTTTATAGCAGCACTTTCAACAATAGCCAAATCATGGAAAGAGACTAAATGTCCATCAATTGATGAATGGATAAACATATGGTCTATATATTCAATGGAATACTACTTGGCAACGAGAAAGATGAAATCCTGCCATTTCATTGCATGATTCATTCCACCCACATTGCAGCAACGTGGATGGAACTGGAAGGCATTATGCTGAGTAAAATAAGTCAGTCAGAAAAGGACAGATATCATATGTTTTTACTCATATGTGGATCTTGAGAAACAGAAGACCATTGGGGAAGGGAAGGGGAAAAAAACAGTTACAAACATGGAGGGAAGCAAACCATAAAAGACTCTTAAATACAGAGAACGAACTGAGGGTGGATGGGGGGGAGGGTGGGGAGGGGGGAAATGGGTATGGGCATTGAGGAGGGCATTTGTTGGGATGAGCGCTGGGGTGTTGTATGTAAGCGATGAACCACGGGAATCTACCCCAAAACCAAAAGCACCCTTTACACACTGTATGTTAGCCAATTTGCCAATAAAATATATTTTAAAAGAAGAAAAATTAAAAAAATATGCCTCTTTCCCTGCTTACATAATATATCCAGGAACACTTAAGACATGTTTCTGGGAGGGCTCTAAGATGTGACTATTCACAGGAATTTCAGACACCATGTAGGGACTGGCCTCTTCCTGTTTGCAGAGAAAGCCCTATCACCAGAGGAAGAGGCCATCACACAGATGACAGCTTGACAAAACAGCAGTCATCACTCACCCCTGTCCTATAGACAAACTCCTTCAGGATACCCCAAAGGCGCCCTTTCCTGAACCTTTCCTAGTGAGTTCTGCATGGTTCTCTGGTGGGCAACGTGTAACTCTGAAACTATCTTACTTTGTTGTTTTTTTTAGCACCTGATCTCAAGCTTAGAAACCCAGCAGCTTTTATAATTCAATGCACCATTTTCCTTCACTAACTTTTGCATCATGTTATTACACTTGTTTGTGGAGTCCCTTAGGATATATGGATTAAAATGGCTAGGAGAGAAACTTTCATTTCTATTTAATTGAAAGTTACTGGTCAGACAAGTGTTCTATGTAATTGTTCACATGGGATGCTAAAAAAAAATCTATACTGTATTTTCCCAAACCTAAGCAGATCTGTATGACTTTCTTTAACTTTGATATGCCCTTATTTTCCAACCCAGCTCTGAACTAAGTGACCTCACCAGTCTAGTTAAAAGCTCTAACCGGGAAAAGAGTTTTTGCTCTTGAGATTCTTTTGTGACTTCAGCCTTTACTTTTTCAGTTGATTAGTAGATGAGAAATTTGAACTTTTATTTAAAGTCTCTACGCTGGGTGATTTTTAAAAATCAAATAATTCTAATTCCATATGATTCTTTTTAATGACTTTTTATAACTGTAGCTATTTTATCCATTGTTTCCACCTGTTCTTCACTTTAGAGAATGAAATTCAGCATTCACTAAAATGAAGTACCCAACGAACAATTACATTTAATGTGTATTTTCTCTTTTTCTGTCTCATAGTGTATTGAAGTTATGGATTCAGACAGAATCTCTTTGCAAATGTGGACAGCAGACTGCACTCTGTCTTTTCATGCTGTCATATTCCTTTGTTGATATCTCTGTTTTAAGATGAGTTTGCCCCATGCATCACCAATTGTCTTTTGTTTTCACGCTGCAGGGAAGACTGGGCTAATCCATATGTCACTATGAAGTTTCAGGCCTCTCTGTTTGACAGGTAGCGAGCCTGACAGCAATCTATTGAAAATGCATTTTAGACAGCAATCTATTGAAAATGCATTTTAGACTATCATTTTTCCAGTCTAATTTACTCTTAATAAAATGACTTTGAAGACAAGGGGTCCACTCTGTGTTGGTTTGCTTCTTTCAGATAATTGCATTGTGAGGAAGACACATTGACATTTTTCACAAATACAAAATGATGAAATTCCCTTGGGAATAAAATAAGATAGCTTCACAATAAATAGCCTCTTTTAGCCTAAGTGATCCCAAAGCACTTTGGGAACGGTGGACAGTCAAATGACACCCCAGGGTAGGGAAGCAGTGAAACATTCATCCAAGCCATAGAGTGAGACACATTCTTTTCTGTGCAGTGGAAAAACACAGCACCCACGCTCGTGCACACACACCTTTGTAAAACAAGTTATATTTATGTATTCTATGCATATGAATGTGCCTATTACAATTTTTTACAAAAGAGCATATATAAAATATATTATAAAAGTGCATACGCAAAACTAACAGCATTAAATTACTTCTTAACATGATTTCCTTTTTTAAATTCACTTCATGCTGTGCATTTATTCATTTCTTCCCCTTCCAAAGAAGAATAAAAATAGTAAAAGTTAATATCTATTGCCCCTTTATCCATTTCCAGCCACCCTGGCAAAGTCATTCATCATTTAGTACCCACATCTCCAAATCTGAAAGAATAACTCCTTACAGGTACTTCCTCACATGAAACTTTGATAGAATTTTGCCAAATGAACACTTGATTGCCCAGGAAGAAGTGTTAATTAATAAGGTGTGTGGTATTTTTTACGCCATTAAAATAATGCCTACGGGGAAGAAATCCTCAAAGTTTCTTAAACTGCATGTACCATCAGCAATATAATGGTTCATCATGTTGCTTTAAGAAAAAACTATTCTGCACTTAGGACATAATATCAAGGTGATAAATTTTCGTTTTATTGCCTTAATAATTTAAATGGCCTCCCATGCTACTTTTGCTACATCGATGACATTATTAAATTTTGGAATTGAGTAAAAATGATAATTACCTTTTCAAATGGGAGAAAATGGTTAGTTTTGCCCTTCGGTTTAGCCACGATGCTGGATCCATAGATTTGTTTCCACTTATCTCAATGATTATTTTGATGAGGGAGTTGTTGTATTCTATTCTTTAAGACCAGCGGTTCTGTAACAAGCAGATCTTTAGCACTGAGGAAAGGATAGTGAAGCAAGCAAACACTGAGTGAAACTGACTGGGTCCCCGGGAATATTCATGCTCGTCATTTTGTAATGTCCACCACAGCCTTTTGGCCAGCATATAAAGAGGAAAAACTAACAAAGAGTGATCTTTTTCCGAGAAAGTTTTGTTCTCTCTCTCCTCCCTCTCCTGATAAAAACCAACACCAAATATTCTGAGAAGTTGGAGTGAGAATTTTAAATGCTCTTGAACTTGCACCTGGAGCTGTGCTTTAACATCTCAGCATCTTAGATGGTTTGGGCTCTTTTCGCTGAAGGTGTGGAGACCTTAATACTCGGAATATAATGTTTTGGTGCCATCTGGTGGATGATTGACAGTTTAGCGACTTCACTTAAGTAATGAGAGGTTTCTGAGGAAGGACAGAAGGAAGAGCCACGGGAAGGAAGGAAGAAATTGCTAATTTCTGCAAGTCATAGTAGCGTGGAGCCTGCATAAGACATGCTGTGAATTATGGGTAAGGATGTGGAGGAGGGGAGGTAGTGAGATGAGAGCAGGGTTTGGAGCTGTGACAAGCCAGTGGTGGTGAAGCTCAATTAGCAAGAGTGGAAGCCAGGAGAGAGCAACTAGACAGCCCTAATCATTGTCAGGAGGGGTCGCGCATTGTGATCTAAATCGAAGTCACAAGCCTAAAGCACCTGAGCCCACTGAAGCCTATTCTGGGCAGCTGGGCTAGCTCTGGCTTCTGCAGGAGGGAGAGGTCAAATCTGAGAGGCTCAAGGGCATATCCAGCAAATGGTGCTAGACAGCAACACTTGATTGTCAGTCTGGGAAAACCAAGTTAACCCATACGATAAGAACTGAACCACGAGTGGGAAAATCAGAGGTAGGTGTCAGCAGGAACGGAGTTGAAAAGTTAAAGCTAAAACTTCATTACCAAAAATCTTTGAGGTCTCCAAGGTGCCTTAACTCAAAATTCATGGTCTTCCCTGCCACTCTCAACCCAATCCTTAAAAAAATAAAAACAAAACAAAAACCTGTTTCTAGTTTTTCTTTTTCGATGATGGCAAACCATCCAGTTTCCAAGTCAGCAACACAGAGTCTGCCTGATTCCACCCCCATTCTTCATCCCCCCCATATCCAGTCAAGTACAAACTTCTGTTGGTTTCACCCCCTACATAACTCTTGAATCTGCCCACCTCTTCCTTGCTGAAACCACCTGGCTCAAGCAACTACTCTCTCATCTGGTTGACTGATCACCTCCTAATCCTTCTACCTCCTCTCACTTCTCTTACTTCCAATCTGTTCTCCACAGTGTAGCTAGGGTTGTATCTTCAAAATGATTCCTCTCCTGCTTAAAATAGTGCTATCAGAACACCTTGCCTTTAGGATAAAGATCAAACTCTAGCATGAACTGCAAGAATCTACGTGACCAGGTTCCTACTTTCCCATCTTATTCTGCACGCTGTCTCCCTCTGGGGTGTTCAACTCTAACCACTCAGGCTTTCTTTACAGCCCATCCTTCTTCCTACTACAGGACTTTGCATATGCTGCTCCTGCCACCTGGGTGCTCCTCTCTTACAGCCTTATGTACTTAACTCTTATCTTTCAGAGCTCAGTTCTAGCTCACTGATTCACCCTTGGCCTTTCAAATCAAAGCCTTTCATGTTAAGCTCTAAAAGCTCCAAATTCCTCCTATTTGGATACAAATCACACCTGCAATTTTACTCTCAGAAATTATTTGAGAGGAGGAGTCAAGATGGCAGAGTCGTAAGGGGACCCTGGGCTTGTCTCATCCCTTGAACACAGTTAGATCAACATCAAACCATTTGAACACCTAGGAAGTCGGCCTGAGGAGAACGATCTGCATCATTTGAGAGGGAGAACATGGCAGGTACACGGTACAGAGAGGTGAACTGGGGGAGAGAGAGCCGTGGTGTTGCAGAGGGGAAGGGGCTATTTTCACAAAGAGGAGAAAGAGCGGGAGAGAGAGAGCAGTTCATCAGTTTTGCGCAAGAGAGAACTTCCCTTGAAAAGCAGCTAGAGACAAAGAGTGAAAATATCCATGGAGGACTGCATAAGAAAACTGTTCCCCAAAACCATTGACAGGGAGTAAAAGGAGATAGTTTCAATACCTCCAGTTTTTTATAAACAGTGGAGCACAGAGTCTGAAGTTTCAGCGGTCAGTCCATGGTGGTGCTCTGGCAAAGAAGCAGGGAAGAGCCCGGGAGCAGGCAGCGCTGTCTGGGGATCCCCTCAGTGACACGGGGACAAGTAGTTCCCCCGCTTGGAGTGCATTTGGTAGAGGTTATATGGCCTTTCTCTGGGCAAAAGACCTGGCAGGAACCATTAAGCCACCACGTTCCCCTGTATAGGAACAAAGATGCTCACTGAGGGCAGCAAATCTGGTGCTGGCTAGGTGTTGTGATTTGCTATGAATTCTGCACTGCTGCCACTGGGTGGTGGCACGACTGTTTCCTGAGACAGGCCGGTGCCGGCTACAGAGCAGCAAGACCCTCCATCAGAGGATCGCTGCAGGTCTGACCCCCCGGGGTCTCTGAAGTTTGGGGTTTTGAAACACAGCCATGCCTGAAATACAACTCTGGACAGAGGTGCCTCCTGGTAGGCAGATAGCTCAGACGCAGACAGAGGGAAGGTAGGGAGCTGATAGAAGCAGGGGACATGGGGGGAACAACTGATCTTGCATCTGTGAGGGCGCGAACTCCCCACTCTGGAGGCTAGAGAGCTGGATGAAGCCATTTTCACCATTAGCCTACCAAGACTGATCCACCCCAGAGAAGAGAGCCACCAAGTCAAGAACAGAGCCATTACACCAAACCCCACCCCCCCTGTGCCCTCCAGGCACATTTCCACTGAGGGCAAGTCAGCCTGAGAATCAGAGCAGCAGGGTCCTCCTCCAGAAGACCAGCACAAATCCCTTCCACGAGCTTAGTCTACCGACCATAGAATGCTGCAAAGTTTCAGCTCTAGGAGAAACTGGATCTAGTTTCATTTGGGTTTTTGCTTGTTTGTTTGTTTGTTCATTTTTGTTGTTGCTTCTTGTTGTTTTTCTTTTCTTTTGTTTCTTGGATGCAAAAAGAGAAAAAAAATGTATTATTTCACTTTATTATTCTTTAATTTTTAGTTCCTTAATTTTTTTTTCCTTTCTTCTTTTCTCTTTTCTCTAATAACAAGGTACTTTAACAAGCAGGCGGAAGCACATCCAGGATCTCGCTTCCTTTATTTGATTTTTTAAATGTTTTACATTTTTATTTCATTCTATTATTATTATTGTTGTTGTTTCTTCCTCCAAATGACAAGACAGAGGAATTCGTCTCAAAAGAAAGAATAGGAAGAAATGATGGCCAGCGATTTAGTAAATGCAGATGTAAGTAAGATGTCTGAACTAGAATTTAAAACAACAATTATAAGAATGCTAGCTGGGCTTAACAAAAGCATAGAAGACACCAAAGAATCACTTTCTACAGAGATAAAAGAGCTAAAATCTAGACAGGCTGAAACAAAAAAATACTATGACTTAGGTGCAAAACCAAATGGAGGCCAACAAACTCAGGATGGACAAGACAGGAGTGAATTAGTGATATAGAAGATAAAATTATGGAAAATAATGGAGCTGAAAAGAAGAAGGAAACAAAGGTCAGGGATCAAAAAGGCAGACTTAGGGAATTAAGTGATTCCTTAAAGAGTAATAATATTCTTATCATAGGAGTCCCAGAAGATGAAGATAGACAAAAAGGGGCAGAAAGTTTATGTGAACAAATTAATGCTGAAAACTTCCCCAATCTGGGGAAGGAAACAGACATCAAAATCCAAGAAGCACAGAGAACGCCCATTAAATTCAACAAAAGCTGACCATCACCAAGACATATCATAGTAAAATTTACAAAATACAACACAAGGAAAGAATCCTGAAAGCAGCGAAGGAAAAAAAAAAGTCCTTAACCTACAATGGAAGACAGATCAGGTTCACAGCAGATCTGTCCACAGAAACTGGGCAGGCCAGAGGAGTGGTGAGATATATGCAACATGCTGAATGAGAAAAATATGCAGCCAAGAATAGTCTATCCAGCTAGGTTGTCATTCAAAATAGAAGGGAAAGTATTAGCCTCACATTTTGGTAAAGAAACCAAAGTTTATTAAAGCGACTGATAGCTGTCAGAGGAAGATAAATACCACATGATTTCACTCATATGTGGAATTTAGGAAACAAAACAGATGAGTACATGGGAAGGGGAAAAAAAGAGAGAGGGATGCAAACCATAAGAGACAATTAAGGATAGAGAACAAACTTGTGCCTTGCTGATTTGGATGCCTTTATTTCTTTCTGTTTTCTGACTGCTATAGCTAGGACTTCCAACCCTATATTGAATAACAGTGGTGAGAGTGGACATCCTTGTCACGTTCCTGACCTTAGAGGGAAAGCTCTCAGTTTTTCCCCATTGAGGATGATATTAGCAGTGGTTCTTTTGTATATGGCTTTTATGATCTTGAGGCATGATCCTTCTATCCCTACTTTCTTGAGGGTTTTTATCAAGAAAGGATGCGGTATTTTGTCAAATGCTTTCTCTGCATCTGTTGAGGGGATCATGTGGTTCTTGTCCTTTCTTTTGTTAATGTGATATATCACATTGATTGATTTGCGGACATTGAATCAGTCCTGCATCCCAGATATAAATCCCACTTAATTGTAGTGAATAATTCTTTTTTTTTTTTTTATGAAATTTATTGACAAATTGGTTTCCATACAACACCCAGTGCTCATCCCAAAAGGTGCCCTCCTCGTGAATAATTCTTTTAATGTATTGTTGGATCGGTTGGCTAGTATCTTTTTGAGAATTTTTGCATCCATGTTCACCAGGGAAATTAGTCTATAGTTCTCCTTTTTAGTGGGGTCTTTGTCTGGTTTTGGAATCAAGGTAATACTGGCCTCAGAGAATGAGTTTGGAAGTTTTCCTTCCATTTCTATTTTTTTGAATAGTTTGAGAAGAATAGGTATTAACTCTTCTTTAAATGTTTGGTAGAATTCTCCTGGGAAGCCAGCTGGCCCTGGAGTTTTGTTTGTTGAAACATTTTTGATCACTGATTCAATTTCTTTGCTGGTTAAGGGTCTGTTCAAATTTTCTATTTCTTCCTATTTCAGTTTTGGTAGTTTATGAGTTTCTAGGAATTTGTCCATTTCTTCCAAATTGCCCAGTGTGTTGGCATATAATTTTTCATAGTATTCTCTTATAATTGTTTGTATTTCTATGATGTTGATTGTGATCTCTCCTCTTTCATTTGTGGTTTTTATCTATTTGGATCCTTTCTCTCTTCTTTTGGAAAAGTCTGGCTAGGGGTTTATCAATTTTGTTAATTATTTCAAAGAACCAGCTTCTAGTTTTGTTGATCTGTTCTACTGGGTTTATTGTTTGCTTGTTTGTTTCTATATCATTTATTTCTGCTTCAGTTTTTATTAATTCCCTTCTTCTGCTGGTTTTGGCTTTATTTGCTCTTCCCCTTTACCTCATTAAGGTGTAAGTTAGGTTGTATATTTAGGACCTTTCTTGCTTCTTGAGATAGGCCTGAATTGCAATATACGTCCATTTTAGGACCACCTTTGCTGTATCCTAAAGGCTTTGGACTGTTGTATCTTCATTTTCATTTGTTTCTGTGTATTTTTTATTTTTTCTTCAATTTCCTGTTAACCCATTCATTCTTTAGTAGGATGTTCTTTTTTAATATTTATTTATTTATTTATTTATTTATTTATTTATTTTAACATTTATTTATTATTGAGAGACAGAGAGACACAGAGCATGAGCAGGGGAGGGGTAGAGAGAGGGGGAGACACAGAATCTGAAGTAGGCTCCAGGCTCTGAGCTGTCAGCACAGAGCCCGATGTGGGGCTCGAACTCACAAACTGTGAGATCACAACCTGAGCTGAAGTCTGACGCTTAACCAACTGAGCCACCCAGGCGCCCCTTGTAGGATGTTCTTAAATCTCCATGTATTTGTGGTCTTTCTAATTTTTTTCTTGTGGTTGACTTCAAGTTTAATAGCATGATAGTCTGAAACTATACATGGTATGATCTCAGTCTTTTTTTAACTTTTTGTACTTATACATCTATGATTTGTTTGTGACCCAGTGTGTGATCAATGCTGGAGAATGTTCCTTGTGGACTCAAAAGAATGTGTATTCTACTGCTTTAGGATGAAATGTTCTGAATATGTCTGTTAATTCTATCTGTTTCAGTGTGTCATTCAAAGCCAAGTTGCCTTGTTGATTTTCTGCCTGGGTGATCTTTCCAGTGCTGTAAGTGGATGTTAAAGTCCCTCACTATTATTGTATTATTATCAATGAGTTCCTTTATGTTCATTATAATTGATTTATAGATTTGGGTTCCTCCAAGTTGGGGGCATAAGTATTTAAAATTGTTAGATCTTCCTGATGGATAGAACCCTTAATTTTGTTAGATCTTCTTGATGGATAGACCCCTCCTTCATCTTGTTACAGTGTTTGGCTTAAAATCTAATTTGTCTGATACAAGTATGGTTATTCCGGCTTTCTTTTGGTGTCCATTAGCATGGTAGATGGTTCTCTATCTTTCATTTATAGATGTCTTTCAGCCTAAGATGAGTCTTTTGTAGGCAGCATATAGATAAGTTGTGGGGTTTTTTTATCCATTCTGATAGCCTATGTCTTTTGATTGGAGCCATTTACATTCAGAGTAATTACTGAATGATATGAATTTAGTGCCATTGTGCTACCTGTAGAGTTGGTGTTTCTGGTAAAGCTCTCTGGTCCTTTGTAGTCTGTGAACAAACCCATAGTTTGTTCTCTATCATTAGAGTCTCATGTGGTTTGTTTCCCTCTCCTCTCTCCATCCCCTTCCCATATGTTCATCTGTTTTGTTTCTTAAATTCCACATATGAGTGAAATCATATGATATTTGCCTTTCTCTGACTTATTTCACTTGGCATAATGCATTCTAGCCCCATCTGTGTCATTGCAAATGTCAAGATTTCATTTTTTTTGATGGCCAAGTAGTATATATTTACATCTGTCTATCTATATATGTACACACACATCACATCTTTTTTATCCATTCAACAGTTGATGGACATTTGGTTTCTCTACACAGTTTGTCTATTGTTGATAATGCTGTTATGAACATTGGGATACATGTACCCCTTCAAATCTCTATTTAACACTTGCCTTGTGCCAGCACGGGACTGTTTTATAACCTACCTCAGAGGACTGTCTGGGGGAAGTAATAGGATGGGAAGCAATAAAGTCTGCACTGTGGAGCCAGAAGGAAACAAAACAAAACAAAACAAAAAACCCAAAAAACAAAAAACAAGGACAGTGAGAGGAAGTAGCTGATTGGAGGACAGTGCATTGCCTGCACCTGTAGGAGATTCTCAGAGGAGGCCCCTGAAGTACATACAAAGATGATCCACATTCAGCCTCCTGCTGGCCCCTGGGCACAGTGCCATCTTATAGCAGGTGCCAAACAACTAAGAGCTTTCCTCTCCCCTTCCCATCTTCCAGATGACAGAAAAGAGAAACTCTAACTTTAAATCAAATTTGGAGCTTTTACTTTTATATAGGATCAGACAATTTTCAGAATTGAAATAGTATTTGCAACCTTGAATATCTGAAAAACTTCTAAATCTCTAACATGAAGCAGAACATTCATCAATCAACCTGCATTTTCAACCAGCACCTGAGGAAGGACTTTCCTGCCAAATAAATTTTAAAAGGACAATGGGAGATTAAAATAAAGATGACTGTATCTTTATATTCTAATTATCTTGAGCCCTGCTTGTTCAACATACCAGATATACACATATTATTTACCTTAATTCTCAGAATGTTGTGGGGTAGGCCTAGAATTATTATGCACCATTTCCATTTTAAAGATGAGAAAACATTGAGAGTTTACATAAGTTTCTCAAAATGATCAGCAAGTAAATGAAATTCAAGATTTGAACTCATTACTTAAAATCAGGTTACGTTAAACTACTCTGTTATAAGTAGGTTCACTTACAGCCATAATATTATCTTATGCAATCATATTAAGCATTTTAAGTTAATTTTTTATATCCATCATTTCTTTTCTTTCCTTAAAATGGGATCACCAAAAACTCATTCTATCAGTTTGCTGAAATGTTTGGAGGTTTCTGTGGAAATCCCAGTACCTAGGATCTCTCCATAGAAAACCATGAAGCCACTCCTCCCCTCTCCTCAACCCACAGAGGGACTGCCATGAGGCTCTAGCTAATGATCTTTATTTCTGTGCAACTCATGATTTTATATTTCTTTCTGAATCCAGGAAACTCCATCTTTTGTCTTGGGGGAACCTCTCTCTTTGTCTAATTCTCTTCTTCCAATAAGGCTGAAGCTGGAACTTCTTAGTATTAAAAAAGTTGGATTTCCACTTTCGCTTTAAAAAATTGGAAGTCTGGCCTTTCTGGGCTCAGATCCCACAGAACAAAAGCTGGGGCAGTTCAGCAGCCGCCTTCTTTATCCAAACCACATGCCCTGCAGCTCGCCACAGACCCTTCCAGCTCACCCCTCCCATCGCTTTATCTGCCAGACTCTTCTAAGCATTTGGATTTGTTAACCTTGGCTTAGGCTTTTGGAAACAAAATCCAGGAAGGTTTGCTGTGACTTCTTCTTTGGAAAGTGTCATAATCCTCCCTGGAAAGAATGAGACAAAACAAGCTACCTTTCTGGATGACAGGAGAAAAAATTCAGGGCGAGAGGGTACAAAAAGAAAAAAAAAAAACCTCAAAATTTGATCTATCTGCTACTTCTCCCTAGTAAAGAAAATTTATTTCCATTCTTGTACACCTGAGTTGGTCGTCTGAAATACATACCTGCTCCTGCTGAGATGTAATGTCTATATTCAACATTCTGCAATGAACTCAATGATTCAATAAATGTTTACTGAATCAAGGGGTTCTGTTCCCAAGCAGATTAGCACAAAAATATTAAAGATCAGCCTCCGAGCCTAAACACGGACAAGAATTTGTTCTAGAAATTTTAATTATATCTAGATTCACTAACAAATTTGCCAACTATAACCCTCTGGAGTTGCAAAGTACACGAGTGAGAATGACATCTTTGATTTCTGGCTAAATAATTAGTTCTCTGGGCCCTGGACCATTATCTAAAAGGGAGTCTTTAGAAAGCTGTCACTTTATCCCAGATGTGCCATCTGTATGTATCAAATCTACATAAAGTAACAAAGGATTCGGAAAAGTGACCTGGATAAATTCAGTAACCTGGGATTCCCTCTGGGTGACAGTGCTCCTGACTCGTCAGTCAAAGAAGTGCTTGTGCTCTTTGGGTAAATTTTCAAAGTAGTTCAATGTATGTATATCTGACCTAAGAAAGAGAAAAGGATAGCAAGGGAGTGCCTAAAACAACAAGCACTCTATAATATGAAGATGTTTGAAAGGATTTGTTGCCCTAACGGTTAATGATAGGCTGCTTCTCCAAGAATTCTCATGCTGGCTTTTGCCACTAGTGGAGCTCAGCAAAACAACACACTGCCAGCTTTCCAAACCACCTTCCTTCTTCTTTTTCACTTTTTCCACAGAACAAAATACTTCAAGGATTGAATCATAGGAGGCGTATAAGAACAAATACTGGAACCATTATATTTTCAGAGCTCACTTGCTGTTTGGAAGCCCAGATCCCTTGCCACAGAGGTCGTACCAGCTTATCGGCTGAGTTCAGTGAATACAATGGTAGGTAATAATAACAATGGCGTCCATTGATTCTATATTGTGTGCCAAATATTTGGCATGTGTTTTAAGTACTACCTCATCAATTCTCACAAGAACTCACGTTTTAAGGTAAGATCAAAGCTCAAAAAGGTGAAACGACTTGTTCCACTTGAACCGTGAGTTAAGAGCATCTCATTTAGGTTTAAGTCATCGTTCAATTCACGATGTATCCCTACACCCAAGCCCTTGCTGGTGCCTTTAAAACACTCTACAGAGGACCAGAGAAGGGTTGTGGCATGATGACTTTTGAATAAGAAATAGGAAGATGCTTTGTTCTTGTATTTGTTTGAGGGACAAAATGAAATCTGAAATGTAAGATCCTGAGGATTCATCTCACACACACACACACACACACACACACACACACTTTGAGTCATTAGCCCCACATTAGCCCTGTGGTTGTGCTGTTGAGGGCTGGAAGTGCACATAGGCTTTTTTGTCTAATCGTTTTAAAGGACTTAGGTAGCATCCTCTGATTACACACAACAGCCCTTTGAGAGAGATCTCATTATTGGTCCCATTTTACAGATAAAGAAGCTAGCAATTACAGAAGTTAAATCACTTGTACATGATCACACAGCCAAAGGGATTTACAGCCCCAGATTCAAATCCAGTGCTGCAGATTCTAGCCTTAACAATGAACCTCCTCCTAAAAATGATTTCTCACTTCTCAATATCCCATTTCACTCTAAGCCCTGTATCATGGCTGAAATCCCACCATTCAGAATTCTTTTCCGTGGGGAGCGGGATTGCTAATCAAACATCAGAGTTCTCCCCTTTCAATAAAACACCTATAGGCAGGTGATAACTAGCTGCCAGTCCTTCAAACTTGCCTGTGTCTAAGAGTTGTCACTGGATCCTGTACGACTTGCTGAACTAGATGAAAGGAGCGCCTGACACGGCAGAGGATGGAGAGAAGGGGGACAGAGTATAGCCCCTCCTACTCCCAAAGGAAGTTTGTAGGTCCTGAGCCCTTAGAGTCCAGGAAACAGGGGCTGCCCAGGGTTAAGAACGTTCATCTGTAAACGTACCCCCTGTGATTCTGCCAACAGTTGGATCTGACTGCATCAAAGTGTTGTTCTACTTTCAAGCACGTGTTTAAAACACTTGGGCCTTGTGGGTGGCTGTGAGCCGAGAGTGCACCGTGAAGGCCTGAGGCCTCGGGCACACTGCAAGAGTCCAAGGTGGGCAGTGCTGCCCGCCCACCCCCAAATGCAGCACTCAGCCCCTTGATCACCTGAGAACCTTTTCATGTAATCATGTTGTCGCCAAGTTCCGCTTCCCGTACTTTGTGTCTCAGCTGAAGAAGAGAAGAAGTCTTCGGGGGAAATTGTCTACAGTGGACAGGAGTTGGAGAAGTCCTCCTTGCTGGTGAAGAACTTTGGCACCTGGCTGTGCTACGACTCCCCCAGCGGAACCCACGACGGGTACCGGGAGTACCCGGACCTGACCACCGCAGGCGCTGTCACCCAGTGCTACAGAGACACGGGCGCCAGGCCCACTCCATCCAGATCATGGAAGTGGAGGGGACTGCAGTGAGCAACTCCCACGGATGGGCAGCCAAACCGTTCCACGACTCCAAGATCAAGTTCCCACCGCCCCACTCGGCCCTGCGTTGTCAGCCCAACTCAGGCTTCACCGCCAAGAGGCCAATGTCTTCTAGATGCAGAGCCTCCCTGTCCCCAGGTATGACCAAATAAACTTGGGAAAACCAGAGCGCTAAGAGTAAATAAATTAA
The DNA here is from genome assembly GCF_007474595.2 of Lynx canadensis. NCBI lineage: Eukaryota > Metazoa > Chordata > Mammalia > Carnivora > Felidae > Lynx > Lynx canadensis. The sequence goes on along the minus strand of NC_044311.2, from coordinate 61,383,667 downwards.
TTAAAATTAAAAACAAAACAAAACAACAAAAAAAAAAAAAACGGGCTTGAGGCCTACTTCTGAGACATTCCAAGTGAGTCGGGTTGGCCATATCTGTCCCACCTATTGGAACCCTTGCTCAGTAGTCATGCTTTGTAAGGTCTGGGGCTGTTTTCAACAGTCCTAGGAGAGCACATGACCCCATAACATGTAAGATACCAGGGGAGTAAGCTAGCCCTACATTAAGTGAGACTCATAAAAGGAAACTTTCCCTAAGATTTCATTGATGAGAACTCACCCACTCTTTCTTTTTTATAGAAATGTACTTATTTATTTTGAGAGAGAGGGAGGGCATGAGTGGGGGGAGGGGCAGAGAGACAGGAGAGGGAGAGAATCCCAAGCAGCCTCAGCGCCATCAGCACAAAGCCCAATGCAGAGCTCTAACTCACAAAACAGCAAGATCAAGAATGGGTACCAAAAGCCCCATGCTTAACCCACTGAGCCACCCAGGTGCCCCTCACCCACTCTGTCACTATTCTCTCTCTTGTCTCTCTGCCAGTTGCCATATCCTATGTACCATAAAGAACACCAGTAAGTAGAAGCTTCTTGGTTAGATTTTCGGAGCCTCATGTTTCTAAACTCCAGAGTACATAATGTTATCAAAAGTAAAACAAAATTAAAAAAAAAAAGAAACAGCCTACAATCGACATCAGATTTTTTTCAAGTTATTTAACTTTTGTATAAGGAAACTCAGTGCCCTACAAGATCCATAAAATGATACAGCTAAGCAAAATACAGAATATAGTATTATAGATTGTAATTCTAAAGAATTAGTGAAGAGGATAGAACAACTTAGGATTTAGGGTCAGCAGGCCTGGGTTGAACTCTGTTTAACCATTTACTGGATGTATGATCTTGGGTAAATTAATACCTCCAAACCTCAGTTTCCACATCTATATGTACCCACTACTTGAGGTATGTGATGACTACAATGTGAATGTACATTAAATGCTTTTTATACAGCCTGTCAGAGAGTAAGAACTCAGTAGATGGTGCCTGAAAGCATTAAGAAAAGGAAGTCAAAGGACAAACAGCAACATTTCTCCTATGCCACACACAGTTAAATATCTTTATCCACTTACTAGCAAGAATTAGGGAACACTCACCATAGTCTCACTTTTTCACAACGTCTTCTTATGAGACCTTGGGTAATAAAATGATTCACCTCAAAAAACCAAGAAAAGAGGAAGAAAACTATCCCAGCAAGTTCATCTAATCTTTCTCAATTCCCTTAACGGTAACAAGGATCAGGGACACCTATCAGTGTTGTATAGATAAACTTAGTTCACATATGTGAAAATACTTTCTAACTTACATGATGCAGTTGAGTTCAAGATATTTTTATTTCTTATTTGGGATAGGAGGGATTGAAGATATAAGAAGTAATTTTAAATATGAGAAGAAAGAATGCTGAATAACTGCCTCATCAAAAAGTGACAATTTCTGTCTAATTGTATCCTTACTACTGAAGGTCAACCTACACCACTTTTTTTTAACATATCAATGGCAATGACAAATTATGAGATTAAAAATATGTTAACTAGTGGGAAAGAAAGAACCATTATCATCATAGGACTTCATATATTTATAATTTGGCTTCCCAGATATGTTTGATGAAGAGAAAAATCACCTAAAGTACCAAAGGGGATTACCTGCCAGGACCTATATCTAGCATTCTGGAATAGACATTTGACCAAAATGCTTCCTTCAAAAGAGACAGCGGTGCCTGCAGTAATATACTACAATTAATATTTAAAAATAACAAGGACTTGACTTAGTTTTTTATATTGGTGGAAACACTTTTATCCACAGGTATTTTACTAGCACCAGCTTGAAATTTTATTTATTTAATTATGCTCTGCATATGTATTGAAATCTGGCAAGGTGAGCATTTTTTAAATTTTTTTTAAATGTTTTTATTTATTTTTGAGACAGAGAGAGACAGAGCATGAGCAGGGGAGGGGCAGAAAGAGAGGGAGACACAGAATCTGAAGCAGGCTCCAGGCTCTGAGCTGTCAGCACAGAGCCTGACGCGGGGCTCGAACTCACAGACCATAAGATCATGACCTGAGCCGAAGTCGGACACTTAACCGACCGAGCCACCCAGGTGCCCCAAGGTGAGCATTTTTATAGCCAAATATTCTTATCCTATGTTTAAAACAAAAATCCTACACTTCCTTGCCAAAAAGCTATTTTGGTTTTAGGTGTAGAACTCAGGTGGTTTCCCTGAGTAGGTCTTGGGTAGGGCTCACTTTGCCAGGCTGATGAGACTGTTATAGCCTGCACTTAAGACTTGAATATTTATATATCACAGTTTATTTATTGAAATAGGTGAAATATTTTTAGCTCCCACTCTGTCTTTATAGAGGAAACAATTACCATTGGAGAGAAAGAATATTATTAGCTTGGAAATCAGGAGGTGTGATGATTTAAAAATAGCAGAGGGGTGAAAAGAGCAAGTTCTGGGTTCACACGGCCTGGTTCTGCAGAGGCTCTGCTTGTGGTAGCTGTGTGACTTCAGGCAAGTTTGTTAACAACTCTGCGCCTCAGTTTTCTCATCTTTAACCTCTGTGGCATATACACACAAACTCTCCTAAGAATGTTGCAGACTTCATCCTTAAACTGAGTGATTAAAAAGAAAGAACATAAAGGACAACAATGAAACCCAGCAGAAGAATTTACACGTGTGCATGAACTCCTGGTGCAACGAAAATGGCATATTTTTCCTTTCTACTAAGAGGGCACTAGCTGTGCAACTTGGCTCAGTGGGGGCTTTTCAGTTAGTGTCTAAATTTAGCCCTAGAATAATTTCTTTTAGGAGTGAAGCTAAAATTATTACGTGGGGGTGGAAAGTTTTAGTGTACCTGTGTGTTTATACACATGGCGGTTATCACTATAGGTGAGCCTGTGTGTTTATATATGTGGTGGCTATTGCTACAAGTGAGTTAAACAAAGTTCTTCTTTTCCTGGTAGATTCAAGAACATTCATACTCAATGAAATGTGAGCATCTATATTTTGTCGTCTGTGTGCCCTGCACTACTTGGGATTTATGCTTTACCTTTCACAGGTAATTCTTTCTTCAAGGTGCCAATAGTCTGGCCCAGAGATGGGTAAATTCTTTCCCATGGGCCAAACTGAGCTCACTGCCAGGTTTTATATGGCCTAAGAGCCAAGAATGGTTTTGATTAAATGGGTAGAAAAAAATATAGAGAAGAATTATGTTTTGTGACACGTGAAAATGACATGAAATTAAAATTTCAGTATGCATTTTTAAAAGTGTTATTGGAACACAGCTACATTCCTTCTTTGCATAGTGTCTATTTTCTTGGCTGCTTTTGTGCTACAACGGCAGAGCTGAATAGTTTGGACAGAAATCATATGGCCCACAAAGCCTAAAATATTTAGTATCTAGCCCTTTAAGAAAATGTTGCTGACCCCCTGTCTAGCCTAAATCTATCCCAGAAAGAAAGGAAGATTGGCACACTAACAAGATTATAACCAAGGTTCTATTAAGCAGAGGATAAGCTGGTATTTATCTGATGACTATAGAATAATCTTCTGCTTCAAGACGAGAGAGAGAGAGAGAGAGAGAGAGAGAGAGAGAGAGAGAGAGAAACACACCAGTTCTTTGCCAACTAAGAAACTCCACTTAAGGATTTCTCATAATAAGAATTTTCCCAAATTGTCTTATAGTGGTAGTTTGATCCTAATTATACTGAATGGGGACTTATTTGGGTTATTCCATTATGATATTACACAGACAGGGAGTCTGGAATTCAAGCAATTGAGACCAAACCCAAGCCTACCCCATATCCCAGGCAAGTTGATGACATGTTAAATATCTACCAGGTTCACGCCTCTTCTGGGAAAGTGACGTAGAGAATTCCTCCCCAAAGAGGAACTAGCATGTTTGATAGCATTTAACATCCATCGAGTCACTTCTTACTCAGTTGAAAGCATTGCTGTCACTTCTGAGGATACAGGGATGAGCAGGAAAGCACCATCCGCGCTCTCATGGAACTTAAAATGCAATGGAGGTGACAAACAATAAGCAAACAAAGAAAGAAAGAAGTGCTGAAAAATGCTCTAAAAACACAAGATACAAAACCTGTGTGATTCCACTCATATGAAGTATGTAGGGTAGCCAAATTCATAAAGACAGAAAGAGGGGAGGTGGGAATAGGGAGTTATTATTTAGTGGATACAGATTTTAAGTTTTGCAAAATGGAAACAGTTCTGGAGATGAATGGTGGTGATGTTTACACAATATCAATGTACTTGACGCCACTGAACTATACATTTAAAATGGTTAAATCGTAAATTTCATGCTATTGTCTTTTACTACAATTTATTAAGTTGGGGGAAAAACACTAGCGATACAGAGATGGTTCTAAAAGTTTCCATAAAGAGGAAGGAAAAAAAGTCACCCATAAAAAAGAAAAGAACATTCCATTTCTGATCAGGAACACTGGATACTAGATAACAGGGAAGGAGAGTATATTCAAAATTTTGTGCTGAAATTATCTTCAACTTAGCCTTCTATGCTCAGACACATTATTAACTAACAATGAAGGTGGAAAAAATCATTTTCAGAAAAACACACACACAAGTTAGAGTGATGGTGGCTGGCTAACAGGCTGCTGTTCATGTTAATGTATTTTAAGTTTTTAAAGATATTTTGAATAGGTAATTAATCCACATGGTTCAAAAATCAGAATATATAGGGGCACCTGGGTGGCTCAGTCGGTTAAGCGTCCAACTTCGGCTCAGGTCATGATCTCATAGCTCATGGGTTCAAGCTCCCCATCAGGCTCTGTGATGACAGCTCCGAACATGGAGTCTGCTTTGGATTCTGTGTCTCCCTCTCTCTCTGCTCGTCCCCTGCTCATGCTCTGTTTCTTTTTTTCTCTCTCTCTCTGTCTCCTCTCTCTCTCTCTCAAAAAAAAAAAAATCAGAATATATAAAAAGGTATATATGGTAAAACTCCCCCTCCCAGTGCTCATCCCCATATTCTCAGGTTGTCCTTACTGCTCATGCCCAGAAGTAACCATTCTTGTAACTTTCAGAGTATCACTATGCATATATAAGCAAATTTGAATTAAAGATTCTTTCTCTTCCCTTCCTTTAAAAGATTGCTTAAGGCCTGAGTAGCAGGAAGTTTGAGCCATGTGCACATCCAGGAGGAGAATGTCCCAGGGAGAGGAAAGAGAGACCAGAGGCTCCAGGGCAGGAACTGGTGTCATGTATTTAAGGATCAGAAATAAGGTCAAAGCAATGAAGAATGTCAAAGTAAAGATCAAAGTGAAGGTCAAAGGAAAGTCAGAGTGCATGAGGGATAGTGTAGAGGAGAAAAGGTAGAAAAGAAAGGAAAGGCCAGTGACCCCACCTAGAATAATAGTTGATAGCTGGCCAACCCTGTCTTCATTGAGAAACTGCCTGCCGTGGTAACCATCCATGTCCATTCCCAAAGGACCATTACGATAGTTTGACATCAATAAAAGGATTCCATGGACACCCCCACTTGTTCCAGAAAATGGTCAGCTATGGAACACCCCCTCCAACACTGAACACTTCTTCCTCTTTTGAAATATCCCCAGATGGCTCAGTTGCCCCCACTGAAGCCAACCAAAGAATCTGAGTGTTCCTGAAGTACAAATAGAAAGTCTCCCCCACTTCCAAAAAGCCCACCTTTTTAAAAAAAAATTTTTTTAACGTTTATTTATTTTTGAGACAGAGAGAGACAGAGCATGAACGGGGGAGGTCAGAGAGAGGGAGACACAGAATCTGAAACAGGCTCCAGGCTCTAAGCTGTCAGCACAGAGCCCGACACGGGGCTCGAACTCACGGACCGTGAGATCATGACCTGAGCCGAAGCCGGCCGCTCAACCATCTGAGCCACCCAGGAGCCCCTAAAAAGCCCACCTTTTTGCCAATCAGAGACTGTGTTTCCTCTTTTTCCACTATCAACTTACTCTACTTTCTACCACTTTAGAACACTTGCTGGGGTGCCTGAGTGGCTCGGTCGGTTAAGTGACCAACTTCAGTTCAGGTCATGATCTCATGGTTCGTGTGTTTGAGCCCTGCATCAGGCTCTGGTGCAAACAGCTCAGGGCCTGGAGGCTGCTTCAGATTCTGTGTCTCCCTCTCTCTCTTTCTGCCCTCCCCTGCTTTCTCTCTCTCTCTCTCTCCAAAATAAATGAACATTTAAAAAAAAGAACACCTGTTAAAAAGAAAGTAATGACAGATGGGCTCCCTTGCCCAGTTTAGGAAGAAGCGGGCTTTGCTCATTTTCTCTCTAACACAGTTTTGTCTTTAACATCATGAAACATTTATACCTTTGGCCTAAGTTTAGGGCCCTACCTTTCCCTTGTTCCTAAATGGACAGGGAAGAGAGGAAGGAGAACTCAGCAGATTCTTCTTGTTTAATTTTATTTTATTTTGCTGTATTGTATTGTATTGTATTGTATTGTATTGTATTGTATTGTATTTTAGCATTCACTGTACTTCTTAAAGTCTACTATCTCTCAATACTATTTCTAAATATTTATTTTAGCCCCAAATTTGACATTTAGAGGAGTTTGAGTTTTGGGGGGTTTTTTTTGACTGAAGATTGTCCAACATATGCATAGATACAAACATGAAACTTTTCAAGATTTATTTAAGTAGTTCTTTGATGTGGTTTTCATAAAGCAATATTGTGACTCAGTGTGAATTTTTATAAAAATTATGATGAATTCTTTTAAAATTCTAATTATAGTTTAAATGACTTAATTGCTATTCAAAATCAAGCACATCATACACCCAGTTCAATATACTTCTTTAAAATATTGCCAAGCATTAAAATAAATTATCATGTATAGTGCATAATTTCACCTTAATTATGTATTCCTGTGATTGGTTTTCAGTTTCACTATTTCTGTTATCTTTACACAATATCTTTCTTCTCCACAGTATTTCTTGTTTGATAAAGGGGTAATGTTAAAAAGAGGAGATTCTTAATTTTTTTAATGTTTTTATTTTAAAAGTAATGTATACTTAGAAAAATTTAAAACAGTATGGAACTGGGTAAAACAGAGGTGAAATTTGTCCCTGTCCCCATGAATTCTACTCCCATGAAGTAATCAAAATATGATGTGTGTGTGGGTGCATGTTTGTGCACACATGCATGTGTGTATTTTTTAAAAAGTCAAGAATGGGACTTTGTGAAGAGTTTTAGCCAACTGCAAAATTAAAGAGCACATAGTCACACAAGACTGCCTTCATTTTGGACACCAACAACAGGTTTGTGGGGATCCCAAAGCCACCCACATATTTGTAAACTTTCTAGGACTCAGAACTCACTGAAAGCTGTCATACTCATGGTTACAGTTTATTTCAGGGAAAGGATACAAATGAAAATCACTCAATGGAGGAAGCACATGGGATGGAGTCCAGGGAAGTACCAGACACAGAGCTCCCATTGTCCTCCCCTGGGGCATCAGGACACATTACTTTCCTGGCAGCAGTGTGTGACAATGTACATGGAATATTGACAAGGGAAATACATCCAAGCCTCAGTGTTCAAAGTTTTTATTGGGGTTCCGTTACACAGGTATGGTTGAGAGGTTTCATTGCCCACATAGTTGAACTCAGTCTTTAGGTGGTCTGAAACAGCATGACCCTAAGTAACATTGCTGGGTTTTCTGGTGTGGTTGCCCCCTGGGCATAGCCATGCCCCACCATGCATCATATTGTTAGACCATCTGGTGAAGCAAGGCCCAGGAAAACAGACACTGCTTTCTGACCTGTCATTCCAAAAGCTTAGTGATGACCCCACAGAAGCCAAGGTAAAAGCTCTTTACTACACAGGCTTAAACTCTTTACTACACAGGCTTCCAAGTGAAGAAACTATTAGACGAGTATAAGCACACTGATTCATTTTTTTTTCAATTGATTTCAGACATGATTCCATGATTTTTATTTTTTAGAGGAGGGAACCAGTAATTGTCTTTTTGCAATCATAAAGAGTATTGGGGATAGTATGGGAAATAGGATACTATTCATTTTATGCTTCTGCTGTTTGTCTCTATTTTTTTTTTCCTCTTTCTTTCCACTTGCCCTTCTCCAATCCACTGCTGTTAGTTTTAATTACTAAAATGTCACTCTGAGTTAGGGATCACCTGTACAATGCCCAAAGAGGTAGGTAAAGGAATAAACTTCCCATTTGATGTTGGCTCAACATTGATATACTTTGTTTGCATATTACACATAAAAGAATATCCTTCTTTTCCAGAAAGGAAATCTGTTTCCTTACTTTTCCACTGAAACTTATTTTTCTTTAAAGGTGTAGATCTTTCAGCAATTTTTTTTCTTTTCCTGCTTTTGATGGAACATGTAGAGAAATAGCTCTGGTACAGTAAAATGAACAGCTAAGGCATGTAGAAAATTAGCCCTGACTTTTACTCTCAGACTCAAGTCAAGAACAGTTTGGTCTGACTTCAGTAAGCGAAACAGCACCACCAAGTGGAGCCTGGGGCTGCTTACACCAAGCCCCACCCCACTGCACTTTGCAGGTGCACCTTCACTGGGGCAAACCTGCCTAAGAATTAGTGCAGCAGGCACCACCCTCAGAAGACCGGCACAAACCCCTCACATGCACCAAGTCTACTGATCATAGAGCACTGCAAATCTTCAGCTCTAGGGGAAACAGGACCTAGCTTCCTTTATTTGTTTTTTTGTTGTTGTTGTTTGTTTTTATGTTTTGTTTTGTTTTGTTTGTTTTTGGGATCTAGGGTTTTTTAAACAAGCACACCAAACATACATAGGATCTAGCTTCTTCTTTTTTTTTTTGACCTCTTATTAATATAGCCATCATTCTCAGGAGCAGGAACACAACAGACTTTCCTAACAATTACACACACTCACACACACATACACACACACACAAACAGTAGCCCAGACAAAATGACAAGACAGAGGAATCCACCCCAAAAGAAAGAACAGGGGAAGTCACAGCAGGGATTTAATCAATACAGATACAAGTAAAATGTCTGGACCAGAATTTAAAACAATAATCATAAGGATACTAGCTGGACTTGAGAACACATAGAAGACACTAGAGAATCCCGTACTGCAGAAATAACAGAATCAAAAACTAGCCAGGCCAAAATAAAAAATTCTGTAACTAGGATGAAAACCTGAATGGATGCCCTGACAACGAGGATGGACAAAGCAGAGGAACGAATCTGTGATACAGAAGATAAAATTATGGAAAATAATGAAGCTGAGAAAGAGGAAAAGAAAGGTATTGGATCATCAATGTAGACTTATGGAACTCAGTGACTCCTTAAAACATAGTAACATTCATGTCATAAGGGTCCCAGAAGAAGAAGAGAAAGAAAAAGAAGCAGAAGGTTTATTTGAGCAAATTATAGCTGAAAATTTCCCCAATCTGGGGAAGGAACCAGACATTGAAATCCAAGAAGCAAAGAGAACTCTCATTAAGTTAAACAAAAGTAGGCCATCACTAAAACATCATAGTCAAATTCACAAACTACACAGACACAGAGAGAATCCTGGGAGCAGCAAAGGATAAAAAAAAAAAAGTCCTTAAGCTACAAAGGAAGACAGATCAGGTTCACAGCAGATCTGTCCACAGAAACTGGGCAGGCCAGAGGAGTGGTGAGATATACGCAACATGCTGAATGAGAAAAATATGCACCCAAGAATAATCTATCCAGCCAGGTTGTTATTCAAAATAGAAGGGAAAGTGTTAGGGGCGCCTGGGTGGCGCAGTCGGTTAAGCGTCCGACTTCAGCCAGGTCACGATCTCGCGGTCCAGGAGTTCGAGCCCCGCGTCGGGCTCTGGGCTGATGGCTCAGAGCCTGGAGCCTGTTTCCGATTCTGTGTCTCCCACTGTCTCTGCCCCTCCCCCGTTCATGCTCTGTCTCTCTCTGTCCCAAAAATAAATAAACGTTGATAAAAAAAAAAATAAATAAAATAAAAAAAAAAAAAGAAGGGAAAGTGTTAGCCTCACATTTTGGTAAAGAAACTAAAGTTTATTAAAGTGATTGATAGCTGTCAGAGAAAGATAAATACCACATGATTTCATTCATATATGGAATTTAGGAAACAGAATGTATGAACACATGGGAAGGGGGAAAAAAAGAGAGAGGGAAGCAAGCCATAAGAAACATTTAATGATAGAGAACAAACTGAGGGCTGCTGGAGGGGCAGGGGAATGGGCTAAACGGGTGACGACATTAAGGAGGGCACTTGTTATGATGAGCACTAGGTGTTATATGTAAGTGATGAATCACTAAATTCTACTCCTGAAACCAACATTATGCTATATGTTAACTAACGAGAATTTAAATAAAAATTTGGAAGAAAAACTTAGAGTCTGGTAATGGTGGTCCTTAAAACATAGTTTCCTGTCTAATGGAGTAATGTCCACTAAGTTCTAGCTGGTGTTTACATGGTGAGAATAAGAGAACAGTTTCCTAAGAAAGGCATAAAATTTGACATCACTCCACTCATTCATTCATTCATTTATGTGAAAGTAACAGCATAAAATTAACCATTTTAAGGTAAAAAACTTCAGTAGCATTTAGTACATTCATAATATTGTGCAATCACCACGTCTATCTAGTTCCAAAACATTTATATCACTCCAAAATAAAACCTTGTACCCATATGCAGCTCTCTCCAATCCCCCTTTCTTCCAGCAACTGGAAATGACCAATCTGCTTTCTATTTCTATGGATTTACCTATTCTGGGTAGTTCATATAAATGGAACTATATAATATGTTCTCTTTTGGTTCAAATTTCTGAAATAAATCCATTTTAAATATGGCCACAATGCTGAAAAGAAAAAAAAAAAACAATGAACAATGAACAACATTATGGGGTTAGATAAACATGTTAGGGTAGGTATGGCCCAGCAGCCACTAGCTAATAGCATCTGTTCTGATGTGAAAAGAGACAGAAGAGGCCATAGATAGAAGGGGCCTGGCAAGATGTTTTCCAGGAAGGGAGGGATTGAGCTGGGTCACCACATTTATAAATCCAGTCAAAGACACAGAATTTTGTTTTATTTTTTTATTTTTTTTTAAACTTTATTTTTTGAGAGAGAGACAGAGTGTGAGCAGGGGAGAAGCAGAGACAGAGGGAGACACAGAATCCAAAGCAGTCTCCAGGCCCTGAGCTATCAGCACAGAGCCCTACGTGGAGCTCGAACTCATGAACTGTGAGATCATGACCTGAGGTGAAGTCAGATGCTCAGCCGACTGAACCATCCAGGTGCCCCAAGACACAGAATTTTATAAAAAGAGTCTAATAGAATCATGGGTTAGATAGGAAAGCCAAGCCCAATGTTCCAAAAAGTCCTAGAAAGTAGAGAATAGAGAAAAGTATTCCAAAAGTGGCAATCAAGTAGTCTGCAGACTTTCAAAGCATGGAGGATTAAAAAAGAAGAAGAAAAAAGTTACTGGGTAATGGTGCGCCTCGGTGGCTCAGCCATTAAGCATCCGTTAAGCATTCGGCTCAGGTCATGATATCACAGTTGGTGGTTTGAGTCCCACACTGACTGAGTTTGAGCCTCGCTTTGGGCGAGCTCGTGCCCTGCTTCAGATGAACTCGAGCCTTGCATCAGATAAACTTGAGCCCTGCATCGGGTGAGCAGAAGCCCCACTTATCTCTCTCTCCCTCTCACTCTATCTCTCTGCCCCTCGCTCATTTATGCCCTCTCTGTTTCTCTCAAAAGAAAGAGAGAGAAAGGAAGGAAGGAAGGAAGGAAGGAAGGAAGGAAGGAAGGAAGGAAGAAAGTTTGTTGGTTATTGGGTAAAATAGAAATGTGAGGGATTATGCCAATTGGAACTCAGCTTGAAGTATAGCTTTGCTTTGATACTTAACATTTTAGTCTCAGACTCTCCATCAGGAAAAAAAAAAAAACACATTGCACCGAATTGCTGTTAACTTATAGATATTATTTATATACTACCTGGCACAAAAAAGTATTAAGTGTGAATTATTATAATAATAACATTGGTATTGACGGAGTTATTTTTTTATTTTCTTTCAACAGAGTTTAAACCAATACTCTTAGAATAGACATTTTTGCTCTCTGGACTGCCTTGCTATTCCCGTTGTGTGTAGGTGGGACATTATAGGCAGATATGGCATATCCTCAAAGTGTTTAGTAGATCCCAAATAGAATGTAGAGGTGTGTTTTACAAAAGCATATGAAACAGCCTTACCACTGGTTAAGGGGAATAGTCATGGGTTTTTAAATTAAATATAAAATATTTTTACTCATTGGAAAGGATGACAGATGGACAGTGTGACCCCCTGTAATCCTTTTTAGTTGTGGAAATGACAGTTAGTGAGGGATTAAGCCTGTCAGTGTCACACTGCCAGCTGGACAGATCTCAAATTTAGAAGGACAACTTCTGTGTCAGACTAAGTAGGTCAAATTTTTGTGCCTTTTCCATAAAGTCCACTGCCAAGCAGAGGGTGAAATTCAGGGCACTTGTTGATTTGACAAGACTTAGATTTAACTTTTTCAAATATTTTTAGTAATTATCTCGGAATTTAACAACAGTAGAGAATTATGTCAACACCTTTATAATACAAACAGTATTTTGGTCTATTTACGACTAGTTTTGTGGGGCGCCTGGGTGGCTCAGTCAGTTAAGCATCTGACTTCAGCTCAGATCATGATCTCACGGTTCGTGGGTTCAAGCTCCTCATTGGGCTCTGTGCTGAGAGCTGACAGCTTGGAGCCTGGAGGCTGCTTCAGGATCTGTGTCTCCCTCTGTCTCTCTGCCCTCCCCTGCTCACCTCTCTCTCTCTTCCTCTCTCTCAAAAATAATAAACATAAGAAAAATGTAAGGGGCGGGGCCAAGATGGTGGAGCAGCATGGAAGTTCTCTGCTTCTCTTTTCCCCGAAATGCAGCTAGATCAGCACCAAACCATTTTGCACACCTAGAAAAGTGATCTGAGGATTAACACAACTACCTGCATAACTTGAGCCACAGAATTCAGCAAGTTGATTGAAGTTAATTTTCTTAGTGGAGATGAATGCAATCTTACCATGACAGAATTTCCCAAATAACAGTGTAAGTTTTAAAAAACTAAAAATGCTTCATGAAAAATGGGCGTGTCCATGTGACGCGTACATAGATAAGAACAAGAGCAGAAGGAAGGTCATCACCAAAAGGATGAGACGCCAAAAGAACAATCCATTAGAGGAATAATTGAGCTGGAATTCATTAAAATCTAAAACTCCTGCTCTGTGCAAGACACTGTCAAGAGAATGAGAAGGCAAGCCACCCACTGGGAGAAAATATTTACAAAAGACACATAGGATAAAGGACTTTTGTCTAAAATATACAAAGAATTCCTAAAATTCAACAATAAAAAAACAAACCACCTGGTTTAAAAAATGAGCCAAAGACCATAACAGACACCTCACAAAAGATACACACATGGCAAATAGGCATGTGGAAAAACTATTGACATGATGTGTCATCGGGGAAATGCAAATTAAAACACCAGTGAGGTACCACTACATGCCTATTAGATGGGCCAAAATTTGGAACACAGACAACAGCAAATGCTGGTGAGGATGTAGAGAAACAGGAACTCACATTTGCCACTGGTAACAATGCAAAATGGTATAGACACTTTGGAAAACAGTGTGGCAGTTTCTTGCAAAACTAAACATACTCTTACCATACATTCCAGCAGTTGTGCTCTTTGGTATTTATCCAAAGGAGCTGAACATTTAGAATCCACACAAAAACCTGCACATGGATGTTGCTAGCAGCTTTATTTATAATTGTTCAAAATATAGAAGCAAGCAAAATGTTCTTCAGCAGGTGAATGGATAAATGGTAGTATATCCAGACAATGGAAAATAATTTAGCACTAAAAAAAAAAAAGAGCTATCAAGCCATGAAAAGACATGAAAGAAATGTAAATGCATATTATTAAGTGAAAGAAGCCAATCTGAGAAGATTACACGCTGTATGATTTCAAATACATGATACTCCGGAAAAGGCAAAATTATGGAGACAGTAAAAAGATTGCCAGGGGTGAGGGTTGGAGGAAGGGATGAATAGAGGACTTTTAGGGCAGTGAAAATACTCTGTATGACATTATAATGATGGATACACATCATTACACATTTGTCCAACACCACAGAATGTACCACAACGCCAAGGGTGAACACCAGTGTAAACTGTGGAGTTTGGTTGATAATGATGTATCAGTATAGGTTCATCAGTCATAACAAATGTACCACTCTGGTGGGGGGGCTGGTGATGATAATGGGGGAGGCAGTGCATGTGTGGGGACAAGGGCTATATGGGAAATCTGCACCTTCTCAGTTTTGTGGTGACTCCAAGACTGCTCCAAAAAATAAAGTCCTTTTAATTAAAAAAAAAAAAAAAAAAAAAGAAGAAAAGAAAAAGAAAAAAAAAGTACAATGAGTTTGAGAGAGTTTAGGTAACTTGACAAAAGTTATAGAGTGAGCAGGTGGTAAAGCTAATCTTTAAAACCCTATTTTGGGGGCGCTTGAGTGGCACAGTCGATTAAGTGTCCAACTTCAGCTCAGCTCAGGTCATGATCTCACGGTTCGAAAGTTCGAGCCCCGCATCGGGCTCTGTGCTGACAGCTCAGTGCCTGGAGCCTGCTTTGGATTCTGTGTCTCCCTCTCTCTGCCAGTCTCCCTCTCATGCTCTTTCTCTCTCTCTCTCTCTCAAAAATAAAATAAACATTAAAAAACTTAAAAAATATCTCTTTAAAAAATAAAAAAAAAATAAATTAAAAATAAAACCCAATCTGACTCCAATCTCTTGCTTTTAACTACAGTGCTCTGGTGCCTCCAAAGTATAATAAAGCAACTGCTTCCCAAATGTTGATTTTCTTGATCACCAAGTTTTCTAAGCAGGCTTTCTATATTTTCATTTATATCATTGATTTTAAAAGAAGAGACCCCAGTGGAAAGCTTTGAGAAGCCCTTTTAAAGGCTGAGGTCTTATAAGAAGTTGATGCATCTGATGTCAAAGAGGTCACTGCCTGTGTTCTCTAGGATTTTGATGGTTTCCTGTCTCACATTTAGGCCTTTAATCCATTTTTGAATTTATTTTTGCCTATGGTGTAAGGAAATCGTCCAGTTATAGTGTTCTGCATGTTGCTGCCCAGTTTTCCCAGCACCATTTGTTGAAGTGGTGTTCTTTTTTCTGTTGGATATTCTTTCCTGCTTTGTCAAAGATTAAGTGCCCATATAGATATGGACTTATTTCTGGGTTTCTATTCTGTTCATTGATCTATGTGTCCATTTTTATGCCAGTATCACACTGTCTGAAAAACAGTATGGATGTTCTTCAAAATTTAAAAATAGAACTACCTTACTGTCCAGCATTTGCACTAATAGGTATTTAAATACCCAAAGGATACAAAAATATTGATTCAAATGTTGAATCAAATTTAAACATACAACCTGATGTTTAAAGCAGCATTATGAACAATAGCCACATATTGGAAAGAGCCCAAATATGTCCATCAACTAATGAATGCACACACACACACACACACACACACACACACACACACCATGGAATATTACTCAGCCATAAAAAAAGAATAAAATCATGCCATTTGCAATGACATGGATGGAGCCAGAATGTATTATGCTAAGCAAAATAAGTCAGTCAGAGAAAGGCATACCATATGATTTCACTCATATGTGGAATTAAAAAAACAAATGAATATAGAAGAGAAAAAAAAGAGAGGCAAACCAAGAAATAGACTCTTAACTATAGAGAACAAACTGATGGTTACCAGAGGGAAGATGGGTGGGAGGATGGGTTAAATAAATGATGGGCATTAAGGAGGGCATTTATCGTGATGAGCACTGGGTTTTTTATGTGGGTGATGAATAACTAAATTCTATACCCGAAACCAATGTTGCATTGTGAATTAACTAACTAGAATTTAAATAAAACTTGAAAAAATACAAAGGCTAACGTCCTTATTTTAATCAGCACCCACGGGTACATTAAATCCATTTTATTGAAATATTATCTACTCCGCATTTCTCAAACTTTCCATAAGAACGAAATAAGTCTTTTCCAAATCCTTAAGTCCACTTGCATTGTGCCTACAATTTTCCCCTGATAGAGCAGTCAAATTACTTTGTCAAAAAAGTTGCATAACCTTTCCAGAAAACAATTCAGAAGTACATACCAAGGCTCACAAAAATGCTCTTATTCAATCATCTCATAAAATTGCCCTTCAGGAATACATGCCAAGGAAATAACTCAGCTTTTTGTACATAAATCTTTTTCTGGGTCTTAGATTCTCTTATAATTTTTCTATTTTAATGTTCTGCGCTACTTAGAAAGATAAAAACACAAGAACAGTAAAAATAAAATTACAAGTTATGTTACAGTTCACACTGAACTGCTACGCAGACTTTTAAATACTGATTTTGAAAAATATGTATTAACGTGGGCAAAATGCTTATGATAAGACATGCAAAAAATAAAGATGCAGATGCATAAAGTATGATCTAATTTCTAAAGTATATTTACATGTATAAATGGTGTTTATTATATACATATACTAAATAACTGGACTTTCCTATGCTTCGTTAGTCTATAGATGTAATGAATATATATATCTTCATTATTCATATATATATTTTTCACTGGGTTATCCAGTCTCCTGCAAAGCTGTCCCCAAGTATTTCTGAAATACTAAAAGTATTTCCAAAACATATGTCTATGTATTTCTAAATTCAAGTACTTTAAGTATATTTCTGAAATATACATACCATTGACCATTGAATAACACAGGCTGGAGCTGCTCAGACCCACTTAACGTGTGAATAAATACTGCACAGTACTGTAAATACATTTTCTCTTCCTTATGGTTTTCTTAATAACATTTTCTTTTCTCTAGCTTACTTTGTTATGAAAATACAGGTTATAATACATATAACATACAAAATATGTATTAATTGACTGTTTATGTTATCAGTAAGGCTTCTGGTTAACAGTTGGCTACTAGCAGTTAAGTTTTAGGGGGAGTCAAAAGTTTTACATGGATTTTCAACTATGCAGAGAGTCAGTCCCTCTAATCCCTGCATTGTTCAAGGATCATCTGTATATTCAAGTACTTAGCTATATTCAGGAAATTCAAGTATTTCTGAAATATATGTACTGTGTATTATCTAGCCTCCTGCAAAATTTCCCACCAGTATTTCTGAAAGTCTTACAGAAGTACACATGGATATGTTACTTAACCACCACTCTCCACTCAAAATGTTTTTTTCTGGGGCTGCCCTACTAACCATATCTGTCTTCTTCCAGAAAGTCTCACCATTACCTTTCATCAAACACTATTCTCAAGTGACTACATAATCCCTCCCTCCCCCAAGAAAAAGAAAAAGAAAGCTTACAAGCTTCCAAAAGCTCCAATGGATAATAACTTCTGCCTTCCCTAAAATATTCTAGATGCTTGTTTTCATGTATTATTTTCATAATGGTTTGCTAATTGTCTGGAACCTGCAGTTCAAGCTATTGAAAGCCCTAGCAAATCACTAAATCTCAAAAATGTTTTAAACTCTCCCATATTTGCTATAGGGCATACCAGCAAGATTATTGCCTATATTTTCTTAGGATTTGTGCTCACCACCTATTTGGAAACTGAATATCTTACATATTTTATGGCATCATTCAAGGAGCAATGCTGAGGTTATATCACCAAGACATTTATTCACATGTCTGCAAGATATTGCTAATATAATTATTTCATGTACTTAAATTTATTCTTGCCATGAATTCACAACACTAATCATTTCTCCATGATCCACTCGAAGGTAGTAAGTATCATTAAGATTCCTTAGGGGATATTTTAAATTTTGGTAGAGTCCCCTAGAAATGATGGATACTACCTTGACCATTTCTGTCTTAGCCATAGGGATATAAAATATTATTACTCTGTGTACAGTTCTATACCTTGTATACTGCTTGATGATAGGGAGCACAATATCTAAGGGAGTGCCATTTACATCCTAGTCACTACAGATTCATATAAAATGTTTTATTATAAATAATTGCATAGTTGAAATTATTATATGTTGTTTTAGGAAGTATTATATCTCCTGTAAGGGATTGATTTTGTCTAGTTTGCAAAAAGGCATCATGTGAACTTCCAGAAGAGCTAGGACTGATCATGGTCACTTACAAATTAAACGTTGAATGGCCCTAGGTAATACTCAGGTAACTAAGAGGGGCTGGGTTGATAGAATGATGACACTAAGAGAGAGAGGGGAAGAAAGGAAAGATAAATTATACTCAAGAATTGGAACTGTGAAACAGAACTCAGAAAAAAATTAGGGTTGGAAATCTAGAGTTGAATTCATGAGCATATATGAGACCAACCAAACAGATGGTGTACATGTGACACAAGAATATACTCAGGGATGGGGCGCCAGGGTGGCTCAGGCAGTTAAGCATCTGACTTCAGCTCAGGTCATGATCTCACAGTTGGTGAGTTCCAGCTCCCCATTGGGCTCTGTGCTGCCAGTGCACAGAGCCTGTTTTGGATCCTCTGTCTCCCTCTCTCTTTGCCCCTCTCATGCACGTGTGCATTCTCTCTCTCCCTCCTGCTCCCCCCGCTGAAAGAAATAAACATTGAAAAGAAGAATATACTCAGGGATAAGAAAATCAATAATTGAGCCCTGAAGGCAGAAAGGGGAAAAGGGTAGTCAGAAGCTCAAATAGAAAATGGTCAGAGTATTAAGAGGATAGATGAAATAATATCATGGAAACAAAAAGAAACTCTTAAGAGGAATAGACAATCCATCCATACTGTCAAGAGTAAAGACAGGTCGAAGAGAATGAGAATTGAAAAGAGTAGATTCTATGTAAAGATTGGTGTGGGAATTAAATGACAATGAGTTGGCAGAGAGACCGGAAAGTGAATAACTAATAGTAATAAATAGAGACTGGATTCTCACGAAATCTGGTTTTGAATCAAGAGAGATTATCATTCCAAATGTAATTTTTCATAGAACAAAAATGTTACATTAGAGATCAGTCTTTAGTACTGACTTAGTTCATAATGAAAGAACAGTACTTCTTTAGTTCATAATGAAAGGCCAAAACTGCAGATTTAGGATTAATGCTGCAGGAGATAGATGCTGTCGCAACCCTTGTAATAAAAACACAACTAAATAAAACAATATATGCTAATAATAAATTGCTTTTTGGGGTGCCTGGGTGGCTGAGTCAGTTAAGCGTCCAACTTCAGCTCAGATCACGATCTCACAATTTGTGAGTTCGAGCCCCACATCAGGCATGCTGCTGTCAGCGCAGAGCCTGCTTCAGATACTCTCTCCTTCTCTCTCTGCCTGTCTCTGTGCTCTCTCAAAGATAAATAAACATAACTTAAAGATAAAATAAAATATTAAAAAGTAATAATAACAAATTTCTTTTTATGTATCTTGAATGTGGGTGGCTGGGGAATATAGGTTTTATTTAAGGATTTTGAATTGGTAGATAGTTTTTATAGTAGGACTCTGATATGAGCTTCCAGAAATTCATTGTGTTTAATTTCACTTCTTAACAAACGATTGGGCTTTACCTCTATTTATCTCTATCACTGGCATTAGTCACATAGTTTCTGGCTTTTATTTGGAGTTGTTTAGGTGTTTATGAGTAAGAAAGGGGGGGAGGGAAAAGATACGATAGTGAAAACATGTATAAAGAAGCCAGCTCAAGGCTAGTGTGGAGAAAAGGATCTTCTGCGATTCAAAGGCATTTTTTAAAGTACTTTTATATCCAAGGTGATCAAATCTTGAAACAGTCTATATTCTAATTTTTACTTAAAAGGAAAAGGGCAAGAAAAGCAAAATGGTGAAAGAAAGTTGCAAGGGGTCAACAATGAAGGAAGAGTGAGAAGAAAAAGGTCAGCATTCAACTGACCAAGAAATTAAATTAATTTTCCAGAATAGATGAGTCTCATAAACTCTCACCATGCTGCCGCAATAAAATACTTCGGCTGCCCATAGGATACAACGAAAGGATGAAACTTAGTTACCTACACTGTCATGGAGAGAAAAGTCAACTGTCAAGGGGAACTTCTTGGATCTTAATGGTTTCTCAGCCACAGGAAAACCAGACTCATTTAAAGACAAAATTGAATGTGTTAGTATTTGGAAGACTATAAATATGAGGCCTTACAAAGAAAAGAGGGAAAAAAGCTGACCAAAGCATTGTTTCATGTCTGTAAATACTGTACTGCTGGGGCGTCCTAAAAGAATTAAATGGGCTTCAAAATGTTAATATCAACAGTTGCTACAAAGCATGTAATAGGAAATATTAAGGTAACAATTAAAAAGAGTCTTCCTTACTTCCCCTACCTCTCTCCCCCTACCATCTCCCCCAAACCACACCAGGCTCAGATTCCTTCACAGATGAATTCTACCTAATACTTAAGGAATACGTAATACTAGTTATACACAAACCCTCAGAATATAAAACAGGAGGACATCTTTCTCAACTCCTTTTTTAAGGCCAGAATTATTCTAATCTTAAAACCAAACCAACACACGATAAGAAAATTACACACCAATATCCTTCATGAAAATAGATGTAGAAATATTTAACAAAATATCAGCAAATAAAATTCAGCAATATATAAAAAGATAATATGGCTTGACAACTGGCATCTATCATAGGAATGTATAATGTTAACAAACTTTAAAAAATCATATCACCGTCTTAATAGATACAGAAAAGGCATCTTATAAAATGTAAACCTATTTCTGATTTCGAATTCTCACCAAAGTAAGAATCAAAGGCAAATTTCTCAATCTGACTTAATACTCAAGGTGAAAAATAGAATATTTCCCCCCAAGATTGCAATATTTACTTTCACTGTTATATTCAACACCACTCAAAATCCTAAACAGTGCAAAAGGCAAGAAAAAGAACTAAATGGCCTAGAAACTGGAAAGAAAGAAAGAAAGAAAGAAAGAAAGAAAGAAAGAAAGAAAGAAAAGAGGCACTATGTCTAAAAAACCTTAAGTCATCTGCAAAAGAGGTGTCAGAAATAATAAATGAATTTAGCAAGATTGCAGGACATGAAGTCAATAAAGAAATCAGTTATCTACATACTAGCAAAGAACAATTGGAAATCTTGAAATTTAATTTTACTAACATATGCAATAGCTTCAAAAACCATGAAATACTTAGGGGTAAATTTAATAATAATGTGCAAAACATGTCACACTGAAAATTATAAACCATTGCTAATAGAAATAAAAGAGTCCCCAAGTAAATGGGGAGATACACTATATTCATGGATCAGAAAGTACAATTTCATTAAGGGGTCAATTCTCCCTAAATTGCTTTGTAGATTTAATTTCAAAATCCTAGCAGTCTTTTTGTTGTTGAGATTGACAAGCTGATTTTATAATTAATATGGAAATGTAATGAAGAATAAATTCGAAGGGCTTTTGCAAAAATAAAAATATAGATCAATAGAACAGAGTCCATAAATGGGCTCACATATATATGAACAATTGATTTTTAACAAATATTTAGAAGCAACTCAATAGATAAGTATAACATTTTCAACAAATGGTTCTGAAACAACTGGATAGCCATATGCCAAAAAATGAACCTTGGTTGCTACTTTACAGCACGTACAAAAATTATTGTGAAATGTATCATGAACTAAAACATAAGAGCTAGGGGAGCCTGGGTGGCTCAGTCAGTTAAGCGTCTGACTCTTGACTTCAGCTCATGTCATGATCTCATAGTTTGTGAGTTCAAGCCCTACCCTGGGCTCTGCACTGCCGGTGCAGAGCCTGCTTGAGATTCTCTCTCTCTTTCTCTCTCTGCCCTTCCTGCTCACTCTCTTTGTCAAAATAAATAAATAAACTTTAAAAAAATTTAAAAAATAAAACATGAGAGCTAAAACTATCAAACTTTTAAAGGAACACAGAAGAGAAAATCTTTGTAGCATTAGTTTAGGCCAAGATTTCCTATTTAAGATTAGAAAAGCACAAACCATAAAAGATGAAAAAAATCAATAATTTGAACTTCATCAACATTTTTAAAACTTACTTATTAAAAGACAATGTAAGCTTCTTGTTCAGACAAGATGGCATAGACTCATTTCTCACTGCTCCTCAACTATATACATTACAACTATAAACATTAAAATAATGTATGAGGCAACCAAGGGAGAAACCTGGAAGCTACTAAGAGAAACAATAGTTTGGGATAGCAGGACTAGAGAAATGACACAGGGAAAGGGCATCTTACCTGTCTCCCTACCCAACAGAAGAAGGAGATCAAGATCTGGTGTTTCTCTATTCCCAACCTAGAGATAAAAGGCAGCCCAGGCAAGCCCATTCCAAACCTAGGTTGAAATGAAGCATAGATGAGCCTGGCACCACCGGTGAGGAGGACATATCTCAGAGCCCTGTTGAAATAATTGGCCAAGGAAGTGCTCTTCTTCCCCTCCAAGCCCGAGACTTCCCTCCTATAACTAGATAAGTCAGAGTAGCTGGGAGCCCCAGCCACAACAAATTGTCCAGGCTTAGAAACCTCTTTGTCTTGCAGACCTGAGATGCTCTTTTCCCACCAGGATACAGCAGACTGCCCATCCTGGGGATACCCTTCTACCCCCTCAGCACTAGCAGAGACCAGTGGGAGCCCCAGATAAAGCAGAAAGAACAAAATAACACCACAGAGTGCCTGAAAATTGAACTGTCAGAGGAACCACAGCCCACAAAAGAAGCCTATGACCTGTATTCTAAACCTAAAGCCTGCTGAAGGAAAAATCTCAAAGGAATTTTAAAAATACAGACAACTGAATGAAAATACTATATCAAAGTATGCGGAATGCAACTAAAGCAGTGCCAAGAGGGAAATTTATTCCACTAAATGTCTTCATTAGAAATAAGAAAAGACCTCAAATTAACCATCAAAGTTCCTGCCTACACAAACTAGAAAAATGAAAGAAAAATAAACCCAAAGCCAAAAGAATGAGAATATTAAAGCGTGACTGGAAATCAATGGAACTGATAACAGGAAATGGGTAGAGAGAAATCAATGAAACAAAACTGGGATCTTTTTTAAAAATTCAATAAAATTGATAAACTTCTAGCAAGATTGACGAGAATCAAAAAAGAAAACACTCAAGAAAACACTCAATACTTCAAGCAGTATTACAAACCTGTACTCATCAAGACAGTATGGTACTGGCACAAAAACACTCAGATCAATGGAACAGAATAGAGAACCCAGAAATGAAATGTACCCACAAATGTACGGCCAACTAATCTTGGACAAAGCAGGAAAGAATATTCAATGGAATAAAGACAGTCTCTTCAGCAAGTGGTGCTGGGAAAACTGGACAGCGACATGTAGAAAAATGAACCTGGACCACTTTCTTATACCATACACAAAAACAAACTCAAAATGGATGAAAGACCTAAATATAAGACAGGAAGCCATCAAAATCCTCGAGGAAAAAGCAGGAAAAAACCTTTGACCTTGGCTGCAGCAACTTCTTACTCAACATATCTCCGGAGGCAAAGGAAACAAAAGCAAAAATGAACTATTGGTACCTCATCAAAATAAAAAGCTTCGGCACAGCAAAGGAAACAATCACAAAACTAAAAGGAAACCAACGGAATTGGAGAAGATATTTGCAAACGATATATCAGATAAAGGATTAGTATCCAAAATCTATAAAGAACTTACCAAACTCAACACTCAAAAAACAAATAATCCAGTGAAGAAATGGGCAAAAGACATGAATAGACACTTCTCCAAAGAAGACATCCAGATGGCCAACCGACACATGAAAAATTGCTTATCATCATCATCATCACAAGGAGATACCACCTCACATCTGTCAGAATGGCTAACATTAACAACTCCGGCAACAACAGATGTCGGTGAGGATGTGGAGAAAGAGGATCTCTTTTGCACTGCTGTTGGGAATGCAAGCTGGTGCAGCCACTCTGGAAAACAGTATGGAAGTTCCTCAAAAAATTAAAAATAGATCTACCCTATGACCCAGCAATAGTACTGCTAGGAATTTACCCAAGGGATACAGGAGTGCTAATGCATAAGGGCATATGTACCCCAATGTTTATAGCAGTGCTTTCAACAATCACCAAATTTTGGAAAGAGCCTAAATGTCCATCAACTGATGAATGGATAAAGAAGTTGTGATTTATATATAAAATGGAATACTACTTGGCAATGAGAAAGAATGAAATATGGCCTTTTGTAGCAATGTGGATGGAACTGGAGAGTGTTATGCTAAGTGAAATAAGTCATAACAGAGAAAGACAGATACCATATGTTTTCACTCTTATGTGGATCCTGCGGAACTTAACAGAAGACCATGGGGGAGGGGAAGGGGAAAAAAAAAGTTAGAGAGGGAGAGAGCAAACCATAAGAGACTCTTAAAAACTGAGAATAAACTGAGGGTTGATGGGGGTGGGAGGGAGGAGAAAGTGGGTGATGGGCATTGAGGAGGGCACCTGTTGGGATGAGCACTGGGTGTTGTATGGAAACCAATTTGACAATAAATTTCATATTTAATAATAATAATAATAAAATAAAAATATAACTACCCTGTGACCCAGAAATTGCACTACTAGGTATTAATCCAAGGGATACAAGTATGCTGATTTGAAGGGGCACATGTACCCCCATGTTTATAGCTGCAATATCAACAATAGTCAAAGTATGGAAAGAGCCCAAATGTCCATCGATGGATGAATGGATAAGGAAGATGTGGTATGTGTATGTGTATATATGTGTGTGTGTGTGTGTGTGTGTGTGTGTGTGTACATATATCTATATATCTATATATCTATATATATATATATAAATATATATTCACAATAGAGTATTACTCAGCCATCAAAAAGAATGAAATCTTTCCATTTGCAACTATGTGGATGGAACTAAAGGGTATTATGCTTGGGTGCCTGGGTGGCTCAGTCGGTTAAGCGTCCAACTTCAGCTCAGGTCATGATCTCACAGTGCGTGAGTTCGAACCCCACAGTGGGCTCTGTGCTGACATCTCAGAGCCTGAAGCCTGCTTCAGATTCTGTGTCTCCCTTTCTCTCTTCCCCTTCCCTACTTGTGCTGTCTGTCTGTCTCTCAAAAATAAATAAACATTAAAAAAACTTCTTTTAAATAAAAAATAAAGAGTATTATGCTAAACAAAATTAGTCAGGAAAAGACAAATATCATGTGATTTTACTCATATGAGGACTTTAAGAGACAAAACAGATGAACATAAGGGAAGGGAAGCAAAAATAGTATAAAAACAGGGAGGGGGGCAAAACATAGAGACTCTTAAATGTGGAGAACAAACAGGATTACTGGAGGGGCTGTGGGAGGGGGGATGGGCTAAATGGGTAAGGGACACAAAGGAATCTACTCCTGAAATCATTGTTGCACTATATGCTACTACCTTGGATGTAAATTAAAAAAATAAATTAAAAGAAATTAAAAAAAATAAATCAAAAGAAAAAAAATCATCTGTCTCAGTCCAGGACCGCAATGAGGCATATCATTATAGGTCCTGAAGTTATTACACAACTTAATAAGGGAATACTACAAGTAATTAATCTATTCAAATATTCATATGCTCAAAAACTTAAATGAAATGGACCAATTCCTCAAAAATCACAAACTACCAAGACTCAACCTAGATGAAATAGATTAATTTACTTTTTAATCATTAAGTTGATGTATTAGTAATTAAAAGACTCTCAAGAAAGAAGGCTCAGATGGTTTCACAAGAAAATTCTACCAAACATTTAAAGAATTAACCCTAATTTTACACAATTTCTTCCAGGAAAGAGAAGAACAGAAAACACTTCCCAGCCTATTTTATGGGGTCAATATTACCCTGATACCAAAACCAGACTAAGAGAATATAAAAAAAAGAAAACTACTGTGAAAAAAATGAAAAAAACTCACCCAAAACTTAGCAAACCAAATACAACAATGTATGAAAAATACACATCATGACTAAATGAAATTTATTTCAGGTATTCAAGCCTGGTTCACTATTCAAAATCAATTGATGTAATTCGTCATGTTGAAAATGAAACGTAGGTATATGTTTATAACGTATACAGCATATTTTTGCTGAAAATTACAAAATGCTGATGAAAGAAATCAAAGACCTATGGGCACCTGGGCAGCTCAGTCAGTTAAGCGTCCAACTTCAGCTCAGGTCATGATCTCACAGTTCATGGGTTCGAGCTCTGCATCGGGCTCTGTGCTGACAGCTCAGAGCCTGAAGCCTACCTCAGATTCTGTGTGTCCCTCTCTCTCTGCCCCTCCCCTGCTTGTGCTCCGTCTCTCTCTCAAAAATTATAAACATTAAAAAAAAAAGAAATCAAAGATCTAAATAAACAATATACTATGTTCATGAATTGGAAGTCTCAGTATAGTATAGTTTCAATTCTCAAATTAATCTATACATTTGATGCAATTCCTTTTAAGACAGCAGCACATTTTTCTGTAGAAATAGACAAGTTTATTCTTAAAGTTATAAGGATGGGTGCCTGGGTGGCTCAGTTGGTTAAGCTTCTGACTTCAGCTCAGGTTATGATCTCATGGTTTGGTTCATGAGTTTGAGCCCACATGGGGCTTGCTGTCAGCATTGAGCCCTCTTCATATCCTCTGTCCCCCTCTCTCACTGCCCCTCCCCTGCTCACACAAGTGCTCTGTCTCTCTCAAAAATAGATAAAGATATTCTTAAAAAGTTTTATGGAAAGGTACAGGCCCTGGAATTGCTAAATCGGTCTTTACAAAGGAGGATAAGGTGATAGGAATCACTCTATTTAATATTAAGGTTTATCATACAGCTACAATAATGAAGACAATGTGGTATTGGTGGAGAGATAGTGTCATAGATCAATGAAACACAATAGAGAACCCAGAAATAGAGCCACTCAAATATACTTGACTGACTTTTGGCAAAGATACAAAAGCAATTAAACAGAGGAAGGATAACCTTTTCAATAATTGGGCATCCACAGGCAAAAAAAATCATCAGAATAAGCCACACAGTTTATACAAAAATTAACTCAAAAGGGATCATTGACTTAAATGTAAAGCACAAAACTATAAAATTTTTAGAAAATAAAGAGAAAATCTTTGGGGTCTTTCACAAGGCAAAGTGTTCTTAGACTTGACACTAAAATCGTCATCCATAAAAGGAAAAATCCACGAATTACACCTCAACAAAATTAAAAAGTTTTGCTTTCAGAAAGACAACGTGAAGAGAAAGAAGAGACAAGCTACACAACAGGAAAAAATATTTGCCAATCACATATCCAACAATGACTAGTATCTAGAATACATGGAAGACGATAAAACTTAACAGTAAATCAATAAACCAATTAGAAAATGAACAGACATTTCAATGAAGAGAACAGATGACAACACATGAAAAGATGTTCAACATCATTAGCCCCCAAGGAAGTGCAAGTTAAAACTATGATGAGATATCACTACACATCTATCAGGATGACTAAAATTAAAAAACAGTGATAAAACCCCATGCTGGTGAGAATGTAGAGAAACCAGATCATCGATGCATTCCTGGCAAGTATGTAAAGCAGTACAACCTTTCTGGAAAGTAGCTTGACAGTTTCTTAAAAGACTAAACATGCAGTTACCATATGACCCAGCAGTTGCACTTTTGGGGTTTATCCTAGAGAAATGAAAAGTACATTCAGATAAACATCTGCACATGAATGTTCATATAAGCTCTGTTACTAATAACCCAAAACTGGAAATAACTCAGCTGTCCTTCAGTGGGTGAATGGTTAAAACACCTGTGATATGAGCATATTATGGGAAAAAACTGAGCTTTAAAAGGAATAAACTATGGGTATATAACAATCTTTAGAGAATTGTGCTGAGTGAAAAAAATCAATTTCAAAATGTAACATATTGTATGAATCCATTTATATAACATTTTGAAATGACAAACTTCAGTTGTAAGTGAAGGTAAGAACAGGGGAATCGATGGATGTGGTTATAAAAGAGCAATACCAGGAATCTTTGTGGTAATGGAAGTGCCTTGATCTTGACTGTGGTGGTGGATATACAAACATAGACGCCTATAGAGCTAAATATTATAGAGCTAAATCATACACATGCACACCCTCACAAATATGTACAAGAAAAAAAAAGAAAGGAGAAATTATAACTGTAACTTCAAGTTATAGTTTGATTTAAAGTTTGGAATAGAGCCATCTCTTTGCAGGTTAAGAGAGAGAGTGGGGGGGGGGGGGGCAGAGAGAGGATGCTGGAAAAAAAATGGAAAAGCAAGTCATGGTGAGTGAGCAAACATATGCAAAACACATACAACACTGATAAGAGACTTGTATCTAAAATATATTTCAGGGGTGCCTGGGTGGCTCAGTCAGTTAAGTGTCTGACTTTGGCTCAGGTCATGATCTCACAGTTTATGGGTTCAAGCCCCACATTGGGCTTTGCACTGACAGAGCAGATCCTGCTTGGGATTCTCTCTCCCTTTCTCTCTGTTCCCCCCTCCACTGCTCTCCTGCTCTCTCTCTCTCTCTCTCTCTCTCTCTCTCTCTCTCTCTCCTCAAAGTGAATAAACTTAAAAAAATTTAAAAAAATAAAAATTAAAAAATAAAATATATTTCAAAATTATTATTTAATAATGGAAAACAACAAACTCCATTTAAAAATGGACAAAGAGGATGAACAGACGCTTAACCGAAGAAGATAACATATTGTCAGTAAGCACATGAAGCAATGTTTGACATCATTATTCATCATGGAGGTGTAAAATAAAACCACAATGAGGGACCATTACACACACAAAGGAATGACTAAATTAAAAATAGTTTACAGAGCTTCCAGGTTGGTGAGCACGTGGAGATTGGGGGAGACAGGTCCCCTGAAAAGGATGTGAGTTCCATGTGCGCTGGCCATACCTCATCCCATGCATTTCTTCCATCTGGCCTGTTCCCAAGCTATATCCTTCCAGGATAAGCCAGTGATCTGTGCTGGAGGTCAAGGGCAAAGCCTTATTCATCCGGGATCAGCAACACCTCTATTGGAACGAGTTCTGGGAACAATAGAACAAGTTATTTAAGTATTAGAGGAAGATGGCGGCGTAGGAGGACACTGAGCTCACCGCGTGGTGCGGATCACTTAGATTCCACCCACACCTGCCTACGTAACCCAGAAAATCGCCAGAAGACTAGCAGAACGGATTCTCCGGAGCCAAGCATAGACAAGAGGTCCAAGGAAGAGGGTAGGAAGGGCGGAGAGGCGGTGCGCGCTACAGGGACTGGTGGGAGGGAGCCGGGGCGGAGGGGCGGCCTGCCGGCCAAGCAGAGACCCGGAGTCTGGCTGGCAAAAGCAGAGGGGCCGGACAGAGTGTGTTCGGACAGCAAGCGGGACTTAACATCTGGAAGGTTATAAACTAACAGCTCTGCTCAGAGAACGGGAGGGCTGGAGGACAACGGGAGGGAGAGTTGTTGAGCCCCGGATGACAGAGCGCAGCTTGGTGGGGAACAAAGGCACTCACCAGCGCCATCTCCCTCGCCCATCCCCCAGCCAAATCCCTAAGGGAACCAGTTCCTGCCAGGGAACTTGCTTGCACTGCGCAAACACCCAACGCTGTGCTTCTGCGGCTCCGTCCCTCCAGCGGGTCTGAC